>NW_024056417.1:0-80089 GCF_013401445.1 Tripterygium wilfordii
ATCAATTGGTGGACTCGTTGGTCTATAGTGCTCTTAAAAAGTCTAACTGCTAGTTGAGCCTTCGTGCCACGTTTCGTAAGGTAAAGACGCGAATAGACCAAGTTATGTCTCAAATTGCAAAAAACGTGAAAAGCTCCTCTATGGAGAGAGTTGAGCAATTCCAAAGCATCAATGTGGACCGTTGTACTCTATTTAGTGCTCTTAAAAGTCTAACTTGCTAGTTGAGCCTTCGTGCCACGTTTCGTAAGGTAAAGAGGCGAATAGACCAAGTTATGTCTCAAATTGCAAAAAACGTGAAAAGCTCCTCTATGGAGAGAGTTGAGCAATTCCAAAGCATCAATGTGGACCGTTGTACTCTATTTAGTGCTCTTAAAAGTCTAACTTGCTAGTTGAGCCTTCGTGCCACGTTTCGTAAGGTAAAGACGCGAATAGACCAAGTTATGTCTAAATTGCACAAAAACGTGAAAAGCTCCTCTATGGAGAGAGTTGAGCAATTCCAAAGCATCAATGTGGACCGTTTGTACTCTATTTAGTGCTCTTAAAAGTCTAACTTGCTAGTTGAGCCTTCGTGCCACGTTTCGTAAGGTAAAGACGAATAGACCAAGTTATGTTCAAATTGCCAAAAACGTGAAAAGCTCCTCTATGGAGAGAGTTGAGCAATTCCAAAGCATCAATGTGGACCGTTGTACTCTATTTAGTGCTCTTAAAGTCTAACTTGCTAGTTGAGCCTTCGTGCCACGTTTCGTAAGGTAAAGACGCGAATAGACCAAGTTATGTCTCAAATTGCACAAAAACGTGAAAAGCTCCTCTATGGAGAGAGTTGAGCAATTCCAAAGCATCAATGTGGACCGTTGTACTCTATTTAGTGCTCTTAAAGTCTAACTTGCTAGTTGAGCCTTCGTGCCACGTTTCGTAAGGTAAAGAGCGAATAGACCAAGTTATGTCTCAAATTGTCAAAAACGTGAAAAGCTCCTCTATGGAGAGAGTTGAGCAATTCCAAAGCATCAATGTGGACCGTTGTACTCTATTTAGTGCTCTTAAAGTCTAACTTGCTAGTTGAGCCTTCGTGCCACGTTTCGTAAGGTAAAGACGCGAATAGACCAAGTTATGTCTCAAATTGCACAAAAACGTGAAAAGCTCCTCTATGGAGAGAGTTGAGCAATTCCAAAGCATCAATGTGGACCGTTGTACTCTATTTAGTGCTCTTAAAAGTCTAACTTGCTAGTTGAGCCTTCGTGCCACGTTTCGTAAGGTAAAGAGGCGAATAGACCAAGTTATGTCTCAAATTGCAAAAACGTGAAAAGCTCCTCTATGGAGAGAGTTGAGCAATTCCAAAGCATCAATGTGGACCGTTGTACTCTATTTAGTGCTCTTAAAAGTCTAACTTGCTAGTTGAGCCTTCGTGCCACGTTTCGTAAGGTAAAGACGCGAATAGACCAAGTTATGTCTCAAATTGCACAAAAACGTGAAAAGCTCCTCTATGGAGAGAGTTGAGCAATTCCAAAGCATCAATGTGGACCGTTGTACTCTATTTAGTGCTCTTAAAGTCTAACTTGCTAGTTGAGCCTTCGTGCCACGTTTCGTAAGGTAAAGAGGCGAATAGACCAAGTTATGTCTCAAATTGCACAAAAACGTGAAAAGCTCCTCTATGGAGAGAGTTGAGCAATTCCAAAGCATCAATGTGGACCGTTGTACTCTATTTAGTGCTCTTAAAGTCTAACTTGCTAGTTGAGCCTTCGTGCCACGTTTCGTAAGGTAAAGACGCGAATAGACCAAGTTATGTCTCAAATTGCAAAAACGTGAAAAGCTCCTCTATGGAGAGAGTTGAGCAATTCCAAAGCATCAATGTGGACCGTTTACTCTATTTAGTGTTCTTAAAGTCTAACTTGCTAGTTGAGCCTTCGTGCCACGTTTCGTAAGGTAAAGACGAATAGACCAAGTTATGTCTCAAATTGCACAAAAACGTGAAAAGCTCCTCTATGGAGAGAGTTGAGCAATTCCAAAGCATCAATGTGGACCGTTGTACTCTATTTAGTGCTCTTAAGTCTAACTTGCTAGTTGAGCCTTCGTGCCACGTTTCGTAAGGTAAAGACGCGAATAGACCAAGTTATGTCTCAAATTGCAAAAACGTGAAAAGCTCCTCTATGGAGAGAGTTGAGCAATTCCAAAGCATCAATGTGGACCGTTGTACTCTATTTAGTGCTCTTAAGTCTAACTTGCTAGTTGAGCCTTCGTGCCACGTTTCGTAAGGTAAAGACGCGAATAGACCAAGTTATGTTCAAATTGCACAAAAACGTGAAAAGCTCCTCTATGGAGAGAGTTGAGCAATTCCAAAGCATCAATGTGGACCGTTGTACTCTATTTAGTGCTTAAAGTCTAACTTGCTAGTTGAGCCTTCGTGCCACGTTTCGTAAGGTAAAGAGGCGAATAGACCAAGTTATGTCTCAAATTGCACAAAAACGTGAAAAGCTCCTCTATGGAGAGAGTTGAGCAATTCCAAAGCATCAATGTGGACCGTTGTACTCTATTTAGTGCTCTTAAAAGTCTAACTTGCTAGTTGAGCCTTCGTGCCACGTTTCGTAAGGTAAAGAGGCGAATAGACCAAGTTATGTCTCAAATTGCAAAAAACGTGAAAAGCTCCTCTATGGAGAGAGTTGAGCAATTCCAAAGCATCAATGTGGACCGTTGTACTCTATTTAGTGCTCTTAAAGTCTAACTTGCTAGTTGAGCCTTCGTGCCACGTTTCGTAAGGTAAAGACGCGAATAGACCAAGTTATGTTCAAATTGCACAAAAACGTGAAAAGCTCCTCTATGGAGAGAGTTGAGCAATTCCAAAGCATCAATGTGGACCGTTGTACTCTATTTAGTGCTCTTAAAGTCTAACTTGCTAGTTGAGCCTTCGTGCCACGTTTCGTAAGGTAAAGACGCGAATAGACCAAGTTATGTTCTCAAATTGCACAAAAACGTGAAAAGCTTCTATGGAGAGAGTTGAGCAATTCCAAAGCATCAATGTGGACCGTTGTACTCTATTTAGTGTTCTTAAAGTCTAACTTGCTAGTTGAGCCTTCGTGCCACGTTTCGTAAGGTAAAGAGGCGAATAGACCAAGTTATGTCTCAAATTGCTCAAAAACGTGAAAAGCTCCTCTATGGAGAGAGTTGAGCAATTCCAAAGCATCAATGTGGACCGTTGTACTCTATTTAGTGTTCTTAAAGTCTAACTTGCTAGTTGAGCCTTCGTGCCACGTTTCGTAAGGTAAAGACGCGAATAGACCAAGTTATGTTGAAATTGCACAAAAACGTGAAAAGCTCCTCTATGGAGAGAGTTGAGCAATTCCAAAGCATCAATGTGGACCGTTGTACTCTATTTAGTGCTCTTAAAGTCTAACTTGCTAGTTGAGCCTTCGTGCCACGTTTCGTAAGGTAAAGAGGCGAATAGACCAATATGTCTCAAATTTCAAAAACGTGAAAAGCTCCTCTATGGAGAGAGTTGAGCAATTCCAAAGCATCAATGTGGACCGTTGTACTCTATTTAGTGTTCTTAGAAGTCTAACTTGCTAGTTGAGCCTTCGTGCCACGTTTCGTAAGGTAAAGACGCGAATAGACCAAGTTATGTTGAAATTGCACAAAAACGTGAAAAGCTCCTCTATGGAGAGAGTTGAGCAATTCCAAAGCATCAATGTGGACCGTTGTACTCTATTTAGTGCTCTTAAAGTCTAACTTGCTAGTTGAGCCTTCGTGCCACGTTTCGTAAGGTAAAGACGCGAATAGACCAAGTTATGTCTCAAATTGTACAAAAACGTGAAAAGCTCCTCTATGGAGAGAGTTGAGCAATTCCAAAGCATCAATGTGGACCGTTGTACTCTATTTAGTGCTCTTAAAAGTCTAACTTGCTAGTTGAGCCTTCGTGCCACGTTTCGTAAGGTAAAGAGGCGAATAGACCAAGTTATGTCTCAAATTTCAAAAACGTGAAAAGCTCCTCTATGGAGAGAGTTGAGCAATTCCAAAGCATCAATGTGGACCGTTGTACTCTATTTAGTGCTCTTAAAGTCTAACTTGCTAGTTGAGCCTTCGTGCCACGTTTCGTAAGGTAAAGACGCGAATAGACCAAGTTATGTCTCAAATTGCACAAAAACGTGAAAAGCTCCTCTATGGAGAGAGTTGAGCAATTCCAAAGCATCAATGTGGACCGTTGTACTCTATTTAGTGCTCTTAAAAGTCTAACTTGCTAGTTGAGCCTTCGTGCCACGTTTCGTAAGGTAAAGAGGCGAATAGACCAAGTTATGTCTCAAATTGAAAAAACGTGAAAAGCTCCTCTATGGAGAGAGTTGAGCAATTCCAAAGCATCAATGTGGACCGTTGTACTCTATTTAGTTCTTAAAGTCTAACTTGCTAGTTGAGCCTTCGTGCCACGTTTCGTAAGGTAAAGACGCGAATAGACCAAGTTATGTCTCAAATTGCACAAAAACGTGAAAAGCTCCTCTATGGAGAGAGTTGAGCAATTCCAAAGCATCAATGTGGACCGTTGTACTCTATTTAGTGCTCTTAAAAGTCTAACTTGCTAGTTGAGCCTTCGTGCCACGTTTCGTAAGGTAAAGACGCGAATAGACCAAGTTATGTTCAAATTGCACAAAAACGTGAAAAGCTCCTCTATGGAGAGAGTTGAGCAATTCCAAAGGCATCAATGTGGACCGTTGTACTCTATTAGTGTTCTTAGAAGTCTAACTTGCTAGTTGAGCCTTCGTGCCACGTTTCGTAAGGTAAAGACGCGAATAGACCAAGTTAATGTCTCGAAATTGCATAAAAACGTGAAAAGCTCCTCTATGGAGAGAGTTGAGCAATTCCAAAGCATCAATGTGGACCGTTGTACTCTATTTAGTGTTCTTAGAAAGTCTAACTTGCTAGTTGAGCCTTCGTGCCACGTTTCGTAGGTAAAGACGGCGAATAGACCAAGTTATGTCTCGAAATTGCACAAAAAACGTGAAAAGCTCCTCTATGGAGAGAGTTGAGCAATTCCAAAGCATCAATGTGGAACCGTTGTACTCTATTTAGTGTTCTTAGAAGTCTAACTTGCTAGTTGAGCCTTCGTGCCACGTTTCGTAAGGTAAAGAGGCGAAGTAGACCAAGTTATGTCTCAAATTGCTACAAAACGTGAAAAGCTCCTCTATGGGAGAGAGTTGAGCAATTCCAAAGCATCAATGTGGACCGTTGTACTCTATTTAGTGCTGCTTAGAAAGTCTAACTTGCTAGTTGAGCCTTCCGTGCCACGTTCGTAAGGTAAAGACGCGAATAGACCAAGTTATGTCTCAAATTGCTCAAAAACGTGAAAGCTCCTCTATGGAGAGAGTTGAGCAATTCCAAAGCATCAATGTGGACCGTTGTACTCTATTTAGTGTTCTTAAGGAGTCTAACTTGCTAGTTGAGCCTTCGTGCCACGTTTCGTAAGGTAAAGAGGCGAATAGACCAAAGTTAATGCTCTCAAATTGCTCAAAAACGTGAAAAGCTCCTCTATGGAGAGAGTTGAGCAATTCCAAAGCATCAATGTGGACCGTTGTACTCTATTTAGTGTTCTTAGAAGTCTAACTTGCTAGTTGAGCCTTCGTGCCACGTTTCGTAAGGTAAAGACGCGAATAGACCAAGTTATGTTTCAAATTGCACAAAAACGTGAAAAGCTCCTCTATGTAGAGAGTTGAGCAATTCCAAAGGATCAATGTGGACCAGTTGTACTCTATTTAGTGCTCTTAAAAGTCTAACTTGCTAGTTGAGCCCTTCGTGCCACGTTTCGTAAGGTAAAGAGGCGAAATAGACCAAGTTATGTCTCAAATTGCTCAAAAACGTGAAAAGCTCCTCTATGGAGAGAGTTGAGCAATTCCAAAGCATCAATGTGGACCGTTGTACTCTATTTAGTGCTCTTAAAGTCTAACTTGCTAGTTGAGCCTTCGTGCCACGTTTCGTAAGGTAAAGACGCGAATAGACCAAGTTATGTCTCAAATTGCATCAAAAACGAAGAAAGCTCCTCTATGGAGAGAGTTGAGCAATTCCAAAGCATCAATGTGGACCGTTGTACTCTATTTAGTGTTCTTGAGAAGTCTAACTTGCTAGTTGAGGCCTTCGTGCCACGTTTCGTAAGGTAAAGAGGCGAATAGACCAGTTATGTCTTGAAATTGCTACAAAAACGTGAAAAGCTCCTCTATGGAGAGAGTTGAGACAATTCCAAAGCATCAATGTGGACCGTTGTACTCTATTTAGTGTTCTTAGAAGTCTAACTTGCTAGTTGAGCCTTCGTGCCACGTTTCGTAAGGTAAAGACGCGAATAGACCAAGTTATGTTGAAATTGCTACAAAAAACGTGAAAAGCTCCTCTATGGAGAGAGTTGAGCAATTCCAAAGCATCAATGTGGACCGTTGTACTCTATTTAGTGTTCTTAGAAGTCTAACTTGCTAGTTGAGCCTTCGTGCCACGTTTCGTAAGGTAAAGAGCGAATAGACCAAGTTATGTCTCAAATTGCTCAAAAACGTGAAAAAGCTCCTCTATGGAGAGAGTTGAGCAATTCCAAAGCATCATGTGGACCGTTGTACTCTATTTAGTGTTCTTAGAAGTCTAACTTGCTAGTTGAGCCTTCGTGCCACGTTTCGTAAGGTAAAGAGGCGAATAGACCAGTTATGTTGAAAATTGCTACAAAAACGTGAAAAAGCTCCTCTATGGAGAGAGGTTGAGCAATTCCAAAGCATCAATGATGGACCGTTGTACTCTATTTAGTGCTCTTAAAAAGTCTAACTTGCTAGTTGAGCCTTCGTGCCAACGTTTCGTAAGGTAAAGAGGCGAATAGACCAAGTTATGTCTCAAATTGCTCAAAAAAACGTAGAAAAAGCTCCCTCTAGGCGAGAGTTGAGCAATTCCAAAGCATCAATGTGGACCGTTGTACTCTATTTAGTGTTCTTAAGAAGTCTAACTTGCTAGTTGAGCCTTCGTGCCACGTTCGTAAGGTAAAGAGGCGAATAGACCAGTTATGTCTGAAATTGCATCAAAAACGTGAAAGCTCCTCTATGGAGAGAGTTGAGCAATTCCAAAGCATCAATGTGGACCGTTGTACTCTATTTAGTGTTCTTAGAAGTCTAACTTGCTAGTTGAGCCTTCGTGCCACGTTTCGTAAGGTAAAGAGGCGAATAGACCAAGTTATGTCTCAAATTGCTACAAAAACGTGAAAAGCTCCTCTATGGAGAGAGTTGAGCAATTCCAAAGCATCAATGTGGACCATTGTACTCTATTTAGTGCTCTTAGAAAGTCTAACTTGCTAGTTGAGCTTCGTGCCACGTTTCGTAAGGTAAAGAGGCGAATAGACCAAGTTATGTCTCAAATTGACAAAAACAGTGAAAAGCTCCTCTATGGAGAGAGTTGAGCAATTCCAAAGCATCAATGTGGGACCGTTGTACTCTATTTAGTGCTCTTAGAAAGTCTAACTTGCTAGTTGAGCCTTCGTGCCACGTTTCGTAAGGTAAAGACGCGAATAGACCAAGTTAGTGTCTCAAATTTGCACAAAAACGTGAAAAGCTCCTCTATGGAGAGAGTTGAGCAATTCCAAAGGCATCAATGTGGACCGTTGTACTCTATTTAGTGCTCTTAAGAAGTCTAACTTGCTAGTTGAGCCTTCGTGCCACGTTTCGTAAGGTAAAGAGGCGAATAGACCAAGTTATGTCTCAAATTGCATCAAAAACGTGAAAAGCTCCTCTATGGAGAGAGTTGAGCAATTCCAAAGCATCAATGTGGACCGTTGTACTCTATTTAGTGTTCTTAGAAGTCTAACTTGCTAGTTGAGCCTTCGTGCCACGTTTCGTAAGGTAAAGACCGAATAGACCAAGTTATGTTCTAAATTGCCAAAAACGTGAAAAGCTCCTCTATGGAGAGAGTTGAGCAATTCCAAAGCATCAATGTGGACCGTTGTACTCTATTTAGTGCTCTTAGAAGTCTAACTTGCTAGTTGAGCCTTCGTGCACGTTTCGTAAGGTAAAGAGGCGAATAGACCAAGTTATGTCTCAAATTGCTACAAAAAACGTGAAAAGCTCCTCTATGGAGAGAGTTGAGCAATTCCAAAGCATCAATGTGGACCGTTGTACTCTATTTAGTGCTCTTAAGAAGTCTAAACTTGCTAGTTGAGCCTTCGTGCCACGTTTCGTAAGGTAAAGACGCGAATAGACCAAGTTATGGTGCTCAAATTGCTACAAAAACGTGAAAAGCTCCTCTATGTGAGAGTTGAGCAATTCCAAAGGCATCAATGTGGACCAGTTGTACTCTATTTAGTGCTTCTTAAAAGTCTAACTTGCTAGTTGAGCCTTCGTGCCACGTTTCGTAAGGTAAAGAGGCGAATAGACCAGTTATGTCTCAAATTGCTCAAAAACGTGAGAAAGCTCCTCTATGGAGAGAGTTGAGCAATTCCAAAGCATCAATGTGGACCGTTGTACTCTATTTAGTGTTCTTAGAAGTCTAACTTGCTAGTTGAGCCTTCGTGCCACGTTTCGTAAGGTAAAGACGCGAATAGACCAAGTTATGTGTGAAATTGCTACAAAAACGTGAAAAGCTCCTCTATGTAGAGAGTTGAGCAATTCCAAAGCATCAATGTGGACCAGTTGTACTCTATTTAGTGCTCTTAAAAGTCTAACTTGCTAGTTGAGCCTTCGTGCCACGTTTCGTAAGGTAAAGAGGCGAATAGACCAAGTTATGTCTCAAATTGCTACAAAAACGTGAAAAAGCTCCTCTATGGAGAGAGTTGAGCAATTCCAAGCATCAATGTGGACCGTTGTACTCTATTTAGTGCTCTTAAAAGTCTAACTTGCTAGTTGAGCCTTCGTGCCACGTTTCGTAAGGTAAAGAGGCGAATAGACCAAGTTATGTCTCAAATTGCACAAAAACGTGAAAAGCTCCTCTATGGAGAGAGTTGAGCAATTCCAAAGCATCAATGTGGACCGTTGTACTCTATTTAGTGGCTCTTAAAAGTCTAACTTGCTAGTTGAGCCTTCGTGCCACGTTTCGTAAGGTAAAGAGGCGAATAGACCAAGTTATGTCTCAAATTGCTCAAAAAACGTGAAAAGCTCCTCTATGGAGAGAGTTGAGCAATTCCAAAGCATCAATTGTGGACCGTTGTACTCTATTTAGTGTTCTTAGAAGTCTAACTTGCTAGTTGAGCCTTCGTGCCACGTTTCGTAAGGTAAAGACGCGAATAGACCAAGTTATGTTTGAAATTGCACAAAAACGTGAAAAGCTCCTCTATGGAGAGAGTTGAGCAATTCCAAAGCATCAATGTGGGACCGTGTACTCTATTTAGTGCTCTTACAAGTCTAACTTGCTAGTTGAGCCTTCGTGCCACGTTTCGTAAGGTAAAAGAGGCGAATAGACCAAGTTATGTCTCAAATTGCTCAAAAACGTGAAAAGCTCCTCTATGGAGAGAGTTGAGCAATTCCAAAGCATCAATGTGGACCGTTGTACTCTATTTAGTGTTCTTAGAAGTCTAACTTGCTAGTTGAGCCTTCGTGCCACGTTTCGTAAGGTAAAGACGCGAATAGACCAAGTTATGTTTCAAATTGCTACAAAAACGTGAAAAGCTCCTCTATGTAGAGAGTTGAGCAATTCCAAAGCATCAATGTGGACCGTTGTACTCTATTTAGTGTTCTTAGAAGTCTAACTTGCTAGTTGAGCCTTCGTGCCACGTTTCGTAAGGTAAAGAGGCGAATAGACCAAGTTATGTTGCAAATTGCTACAAAAACGTGAAAAGCTCCTCTATGGAGAGAGTTGAGCAATTCCAAAGGCATCAATGTGGACCGTTGTAGCTCTATTTAGTGCTCTTAAAAGTCTAACTTGCTAGTTGAGCCTTCGTGCCACGTTTCGTAAGGTAAAGACGCGAATAGACCAAGTTATGTCTCAAATTGCTCAAAAACGTGAAAAGCTCCTCTATGGAGAGAGTTGAGCAATTCCAAAGCATCAATGTGGACCGTTGTACTCTATTTAGTGCTCTTAAAAGTCTAACTTGCTAGTTGAGCCTTCGTGCCACGTTTCGTAAGGTAAAGAGGCGAATAGACCAAGTTATCTCTCAAATTGCTCAAAAACGTGAAAAGCTCCTCTATGGAGAGAGTTGAGCAATTCCAAAGCATCAATGTGGACCGTTGTACTCTATTTAGTGTTCTTAGAAGTCTAACTTGCTAGTTGAGCCTTCGTGCCACGTTTCGTAAGGTAAAGACGCGAATAGACCAAGTTATGTTTGAAATTGTACAAAAACGTGAAAAGCTCCTCTATGTAGAGAGTTGAGCAATTCCAAAGGATCAATGTGGACCATTGTACTCTATTTAGTGCTCTTAAAAGTCTAACTTGCTAGTTGAGCCTTCGTGCCACGTTTCGTAAGGTAAAGACGCGAATAGACCAAGTTATGTTTGAAATTGCACAAAAACGTGAAAAGCTCCTCTATGGAGAGAGTTGAGCAATTCCAAAGCATCAATGTGGACCGTTGTACTCTATTTAGTGCTCTTACAAGTCTAACTTGCTAGTTGAGCCTTCGTGCCACGTTTCGTAAGGTAAAGAGGCGAATAGACCAAGTTATGTCTCAAATTGCTACAAAAACGTGAAAAGCTCCTCTATGGAGAGAGTTGAGCAATTCCAAAGCATCATGTGGACCGTTGTACTCTATTAGTGCTCTTAAAAGTCTAACTTGCTAGGTTGAGCCTTCGTGCCACGTTTCGTAAGGTAAAGAGGCGAATAGACCAAGTTATGTCTCAAATTGCTACAAAAACGTGAAAAAGCTCCTCTATGGAGAGAGTTGAGCAATTCCAAAGCATCAATGTGGACCGTTGTACTCTATTTAGTGCTCTTAGAAGTCTAACTTGCTAGTTGAGCCTTCGTGCCACGTTTCGTAAGGTAAAGAGGCGAATAGACCAAGTTATGTCTCAAATTGCTCAAAAACGTGAAAAGCTCCTCTATGGAGAGAGTTGAGCAATTCCAAAGCATCAATGTGGACCGTTGTACTCTATTAGGTGCTCTTAGAAAGTCTAACTTGCTAGTTGAGCCTTCGTGCCACGTTTCGTAAGGTAAAGAGGCGGAATAGACCAAGTTATGTCTCAAATTGCTCAAAAACGTGAAAAGCTCCTCTATGGAGAGAGTTGAGCAATTCCAAAGCGATCAATGTGGACCGTTGTACTCTATTTAGTGTTCTTAAAAGTCTACCTTGCTAGTTGAGCCTTCGTGCCACGTTTCGTAAGGTAAAGAGGCGAATAGACCAAGTTATGTCTCAAATTGCTACAAAAACGTGAAAAGCTCCTCTATGGAGAGAGTTGAGCAATTCCAAAGCATCAATGTGGACCGTTGTACTCTATTTAGTGCTTCTTAAAAGTCTAACTTGCTAGTTGAGCCTGTCGTGCCACGTTTCGTAAGGTAAAGACGCGAATAGACCAAGTTATGTCTCAAATTGCTACAAAAACAGTGAAAAGCTCCTCTATGGAGAGAGTTGAGCAATTCCAAAGCATCAATGTGGACCGTTGTACTCTATTTAGTGTTCTTAGAAGTCTAACTTGCTAGTTGAGCCTTCGTGCCACGTTTCGTAAGGTAAAGACGCGAATAGACCAAGTTATGTTTGAAATTGCTACAAAAACGTGAAAAGCTCCTCTATGGAGAGAGTTGAGCAATTCCAAAGGCATCAATGTGGACCGTTGTACTCTATTTAGTGCTCTTAAAAGTCTAACTTGCTAGTTGAGCCTTCGTGCCACGTTTCGTAAGGTAAAGAGGCGAATAGACCAAGTTATGTCTCAAATTGCTCAAAAAACGTGAAAAGCTCCTCTATGGAGAGAGTTGAGCAATTCCAAAGCATCAATGTGGACCGTTGTACTCTATTTAGTGTTCTTAGAAGTCTAACTTGCTAGTTGAGGCCTTCGTGCCACGTTTCGTAAGGTAAAGACGCGAATAGACCAAGTTATGTTTGAAATTGCACAAAAACGTGAAAAGCTCCTCTATGGAGAGAGTTGAGCAATTCCAAAGCATCAATGTGGACCGTTGTACTCTATTTAGTGCTCTTAAAAGTCTAACTTGCTAGTTGAGCCTTCGTGCCACGTTTCGTAAGGTAAAGAGGCGAAGTAGACCAAGTTATGTCTCAAATTGCTAAAAAACGTGAAAAGCTCCTCTATGGAGAGAGTTGAGCAATTCCAAAGCATCAATAGTGGACCGTTCGTACTCTATTTAGTGCTCTTAAAAGTCTAACTTGCTAGGTTGAGCCTTCGTGCCACGTTTCGTAAGGTAAAGAGGCGAATAGACCAAGTTATGTCTCAAATTGCTCAAAAACGTGAAAAGCTCCTCTATGGAGAGAGTTGAGCAATTCCAAAGCATCAATGTGGACCGTTGTACTCTATTTAGTGTTCTTAGAAGTCTAACTTGCTAGTTGAGCCTTCGTGCCACGTTTCGTAAGGTAAAGAGGCGAATAGACCAAGTTATCTCTCAAATTGCTCAAAAACGTGAAAAGCTCCTCTATGGAGAGAGTTGAGCAATTCCAAAGCATCAATGTGGACCGTTGTACTCTATTTAGTGTTCTTAGAAGTCTAACTTGCTAGTTGAGCCTTCCGTGCCACGTTTCGTAAGGTAAAGACGCGAATAGACCAAGTTATGTCTGCAAATTGCTACAAAAACGTGAAAAGCTCCTCTATGGAGAGAGTTGAGCAATTCCAAAGCATCAATGTGGACCGTTGTACTCTATTTAGTGCTCTTAAAAGTCTAACTTGCTAGTTTGAGCCTTCGTGCCACGTTTCGTAAGGTAAAGAGGCGAATAGACCAAGTTATGTCTCAAATTGCACAAAAACGTGAAAAGCTCCTCTATGGAGAGAGTTGAGCAATTCCAAAGCATCAATGTGGACCGTTGTACTCTATTTAGTGTTCTTAGAAGTCTAACTTGCTAGTTGAGCCTTCGTGCCACGTTTCGTAAGGTAAAGAGGCGAATAGACCAAGTTATGTCTCAAATTGCACAAAAACGTGAAAAGCTCCTCTATGGAGAGAGTTGAGCAATTCCAATGCATCAATAGTGGACCGTTGTACTCTATTTAGTGCTCTTAAAAGTCTAACTTGCTAGTTGAGCTTCGTGCCACGTTTCGTAAGGTAAAGAGGCGAATAGACCAAGTTATGTCTCAAATTGCATCAAAAACGTGAAAAGCTCCTCTATGGAGAGAGTTGAGCAATTCCAAGCATCAATGTGGACCGTTCGTACTCTATTTAGTGTTCTTAGAAAGTCTAACTTGCTAGTTGAGCCTTCGTGCCACGTTTCGTAAGGTAAAGAGGCGAATAGACCAAGTTATGTCTCAAATTGCTCAAAAACGTAGAAAAGCTCCTCTATGGAGAGAGTTGAGCAATTCCAAAGCATCAATGTGGACCGTTGTACTCTATTTAGTGTTCTTAGAAAGTCTAACTTGCTAGTTGAGCCTTCGTGCCACGTTTCGTAAGGTAAAGAGGCGAATAGACCAAGTTATGTCTCAAATTGCTACAAAAACGTGAAAAGCTCCTCTATGGAGAGAGTTGAGCAATTCCAATGCATCAATGTGGACCGTTGTACTCTATTTAGTGTTCTTAGAAGTCTAACTTGCTAGTTGAGCCTTCGTGCCACGTTTCGTAAGGTAAAGACGCGAATAGACCAAGTTATGTTTGAAATTGCACAAAAACGTGAAAAGCTCCTCTATGGAGAGAGTTGAGCAATTCCGAAAGGCATCAATGTGGACCGTTGTACTCTATTTAGTGCTCTTAAAAGTCTAACTTGCTAGTTGAGGCTCTGTGCCACGTTTCGTAAGGTAAAGACGCGAATAGACCAAGTTATGTCTCAAATTGCACAAAAACGTGAAAAGCTCCTCTATGAAGAGAGTTGAGCAATTCCAAAGCATCAATGTGGACCGTTGTACTCTATTTAGTGCTCTTAAAAGTCTAACTTGCTAGTTGAGCCTTCGTGCCACGTTTCGTAAGGTAAAGAGGCGAATAGACCAAGTTATGTCTCAAATTGCTAAAAAACGTGAAAAGCTCCTCTATGGAGAGAGTTGAGCAATTCCAAAGCATCAATGTGGACCGTTGTACTCTATTTAGTGTTCTTAGAAGTCTAACTTGCTAGTTGAGCCTTCGTGCCACGTTTCGTAAGGTAAAGACGCGAATAGACCAAGTTATGTTTGAAATTGCACAAAAACGTGAAAAGCTCCTCTATGGAGAGAGTTGAGCAATTCCAAAGCATCAATGTGGACCGTTGTACTCTATTTAGTGCTCTTACAAGTCTAACTTGCTAGTTGAGCCTTCCTGCCACGTTTCGTAAGGTAAAGAGGCGAATAGACCAAGTTATGTCTCAAATTGCTCAAAAACGTGAAAAGCTCCTCTATGGAGAGAGTTGAGCAATTCCAAAGCATCAATGTGGACCGTTGTACTCTATTTAGTGTTCTTAGAAGTCTAACTTGCTAGTTGAGCCTTCGTGCCACGTTTCGTAAGGTAAAGAGGCGAATAGACCAAGTTATGTCTCAAATTAGCTACAAAAACGTGAAAAGCTCCTCTATGGAGAGAGTTGAGCAATTCCAAAGCATCAATGTGGACCGTTGTACTCTATTTAGTGTTCTTAGAAGTCTAACTTGCTAGTTGAGCCTTCGTGCCACGTTTCGTAAGGTAAAAACGCGAATAGACCAAGTTATGTTTCAAATTGTACAAAAACGTGAAAAGCTCCTCTATGGAGAGAGTTGAGCAATTCCAAAGGCATCAATGTGGACCATTGTACTCTATTTAGTGCTCTTAAAGTCTAACTTGCTAGTTGAGCCTTCGTGCCACGTTTCGTAAGGTAAAGAGGCGAATAGACCAAGTTATGTTTGAAATTGCACAAAAACGTGAAAAGCTCCTCTATGGAGAGAGTTGAGCAATTCCGAAGGATCAATGTGGACCGTTGTGCTCTATTTAGTGCTCTTAAAAGTCTAACTTGCTAGTTGAGCCTCTGTGCCACATTTCGTAAGGTAAAGACGCGAATAGACCAAGTTATGTCTCAAATTGCATAAAAACGCGAAAAGCTCCTCTATGAAGAGAGTTGAGCAATTCCAAAGCTTCAATGTGGACCGTTGTACTCTATTTAGTGCTCTTAAAAGTCTAACTTGCTAGTTGAGCCTTCGTGCCACGTTTCGTAAGGTAAAGAGGCGAATAGACCAAGTTATCGTCTCAAATTGCTCAAAAACGTGAAAAAGCCTCCTCTATGGAGAGAGTTGAGCAATTCCAAAGCATCAATGTGGACCGTTGTACTCTATTTAGTGTTCTTAGAAGTCTAACTTGCTAGTTGAGCCTTCGTGCCACGTTTCGTAAGGTAAAGACGCGAATAGACCAAGTTATGTTTGAAATTGTACAAAAACGTGAAAAGCTCCTCTATGTAGAGAGTTGAGCAATTCCAAAGGATCAATGTGGACCATTGTACTCTATTTAGTGCTCTTAAAAGTCTAACTTGCTAGTTGAGCCTTCGTGCCACGTTTCGTAAGGTAAAGAGGCGAATAGACCAAGTTATCTCTCAAATTGCTCAAAAACGTGAAAAGCTCCTCTATGGAGAGAGTTGAGCAATTCCAAAGCATCAATGTGGACCGTTGTACTCTATTTAGTGTTCTTAGAAGTCTAACTTGCTAGTTGAGCCTTCGTGCCACGTTTCGTAAGGTAAAGACGCGAATAGACCAAGTTATGTTTGAAATTGCACAAAAACGTGAAAAGCTCCTCTATGGAGAGAGTTGAGCAATTCCAAAGCATAATGTGGACCGTTGTACTCTATTTAGTGCTCTTACAAGTCTAACTTGCTAGTTGAGCTTCCTGCCACGTTTCGTAAGGTAAAGAGGCGAATAGACCAAGTTATGTCTCAAATTGCTCAAAAACGTGAAAAGCTCCTCTATGGAGAGAGTTGAGCAATTCCAAAGCATCAATGTGGACCGTTGTACTCTATTTAGTGTTCTTAGGAAGTCTAACTTGCTAGTTGAGCCTTCGTGCCACGTTTCGTAAGGTAAAGAGGCGAATAGACCAAGTTATGTCTCAAATTGCTCAAAAACGTGAAAAGCTCCTCTATGGAGAGAGTTGAGCAATTCCAAAGCATCAATGTGGACCGTTGTAACTCTATTTAGTGTTCTTAGAAGTCTAACTTGCTAGTTGAGCCTTCGTGCCACGTTTCGTAAGGTAAAGACGCGAATAGACCAAGTTATGTCTCAAATTGCTACAAAAACGTGAAAAGCTCCTCTATGGAGAGAGTTGAGCAATTCCAAAGGCATCAATGTGGACCAGTTGTACTCTATTTAGTGCTTCTTAAAGTCTAACTTGCTAGTTGAGCCTTCGTGCCACGTCTCGTAAGGTAAAGAGGCGAATAGACCAAGTTATGTTTGAAATTGCACAAAAACGTGAAAAGCTCCTCTATGGAGAGAGTTGAGCAATTCCGAAGGATCAATGTGGACCGTTGTGCTCTATTTAGTGCTCTTAAAAGTCTAACTTGCTAGTTGAGCCTCTGTGCCACATTTCGTAAGGTAAAGACGCGAATAGACCAAGTTATGTCTCAAATTGCATAAAAACGCGAAAAGCTCCTCTATGAAGAGAGTTGAGCAATTCCAAAGCTTCAATGTGGACCGTTGTACTCTATTTAGTGCTCTTAAAAGTCTAACTTGCTAGTTGAGCCTTCGTGCCACGTTTCGTAAGGTAAAGAGGCGAATAGACCAAGTTATCTCTCAAATTGCTCAAAAACGTGAAAAGCTCCTCTATGGAGAGAGTTGAGCAATTCCAAAGCATCAATGTGGACCGTTGTACTCTATTTAGTGTTCTTAGAAGTCTAACTTGCTAGTTGAGCCTTCGTGCCACGTTTCGTAAGGTAAAGACGCGAATAGACCAAGTTATGTTTGAAATTGCTACAAAAACGTGAAAAGCTCCTCTATGTAGAGAGTTGAGCAATTCCAAAGGCATCAATGTGGCCCATTGTACTCTATTTAGTGTTCTTAGAAAGTCTAACTTGCTAGTTGAGCCTTCGTGCCACGTTTCGTAAGGTAAAGAGGCGAATAGACCAAGTTATGTCTCAAATTGCTCAAAAACGTGAAAAGCTCCTCTATGGAGAGAGTTGAGCAATTCCAAAGCATCAATGTGGACCGTTGTACTCTATTTAGTGTTCTTAGAAGTCTAACTTGCTAGTTGAGCCTTCGTGCCACGTTTCGTAAGGTAAAGACGCGAATAGACCAAGTTATGTTTGAAAATTCACAAAAACGTGAAAAGCTCCTCTATGGAGAGAGTTGAGCAATTCCAAAGCATCAATGTGGACCGTTGTACTCTATTTAGTGCTCTTACAAGTCTAATTTGCTAGTTGAGCCTTCGTGCCACGTTTCGTAAGGTAAAGAGGCGAGTAGACCAAGTTATGTCTCAAATTGCTAAAAAAACGTGAAAAGCTCCTCTATGGAGAGAGTTGAGCAATTCCAAAGCATCAATAGTGGACCGTTGTACTCTATTTAGTGCTCTTAAAAGTCTAACTTGCTAGGTTGAGCCTTCGTGCCACGTTTCGTAAGGTAAAGAGGCGAATAGACCAAGTTATGTCTCAAATTGCTACAAAAACGTGAAAAGCTCCTCTATGGAGAGAGTTGAGCAATTCCAAAGCATCAATGTGGACCGTTGTACTCTATTTAGTGCTCTTAGAAGTCTAACTTGCTAGTTGAGCCTTCGTGCCACGTTTCGTAAGGTAAAGACGCGAATAGACCAAGTTATGTTTCAAATTGCTACAAAAACGTGAAAAGCTCCTCTATGGAGAGAGTTGAGCAATTCCGAAGCATCAATGTGGACCGTTGTACTCTATTTAGTGCTCTTAAAAGTCTAACTTGCTAGTTGAGGCCTTCGTGCCACGTTTCGTAAGGTAAAGACGCGAATAGACCAAGTTATGTCTCAAATTGCACAAAAACGTGAAAAGCTCCTCTATGAAGAGAGTTGAGCAATTCCAAAGCATCAATGTGGACCGTTGTACTCTATTTAGTGCTCTTAAAAGTCTAACTTGCTAGTTGAGCCTTCGTGCCACGTTTCGTAAGGTAAAGAGGCGAATAGACCAAGTTATGTCTCAAATTGCTAAAAAACGTGAAAAGCTCCTCTATGGAGAGAGTTGAGCAATTCCAAAGCATCAATGTGGACCGTTGTACTCTATTTAGTGTTCTTAGAAGTCTAACTTGCTAGTTGAGCCTTCGTGCCACGTTTCGTAAGGTAAAGACGCGAATAGACCAAGTTATGTTTGAAATTGCACAAAAACGTGAAAAGCTCCTCTATGGAGAGAGTTGAGCAATTCCAAAGCATCAATGTGGACCGTTGTACTCTATTTAGTGTTCTTACAAGTCTAACTTGCTAGTTGAGCCTTCGTGCCACGTTTCGTAAGGTAAAGAGGCGAATAGACCAAGTTATGTCTCAAATTGCTACAAAAACGTGAAAAGCTCCTCTATGGAGAGAGTTGAGCAATTCCAAAGCATCAATGTGGACCGTTGTACTCTATTTAGTGCTCTTACAAGTCTAACTTGCTAGTTGAGCCTTCCTGCCACGTTTCGTAAGGTAAAGAGGCGAATAGACCAAGTTATGTCTCAAATTGCTCAAAAACGTGAAAAGCTCCTCTATGGAGAGAGTTGAGCAATTCCAAAGCATCAATGTGGACCGTTGTACTCTATTTAGTGTTCTTAGAAGTCTAACTTGCTAGTTGAGCCTTCGTGCCACGTTTCGTAAGGTAAAAACGCGAATAGACCAAGTTATGTTTCAAATTGTACAAAAACGTGAAAGCTCCTCTATGTAGAGAGTTGAGCAATTCCAAAGGATCAATGTGGACCATTGTACTCTATTTAGTGCTCTTAAAAGTCTAACTTGCTAGTTGAGCCTTCGTGCCACGTTTCGTAAGGTAAAGAGGCGAATAGACCAAGTTATGTTTGAAATTGCACAAAAACGTGAAAAGCTCCTCTATGGAGAGAGTTGAGCAATTCCGAAGGATCAATGTGGACCGTTGTGCTCTATTTAGTGCTCTTAAAAGTCTAACTTGCTAGTTGAGCCTTCGTGCCACGTTTCGTAAGGTAAAGACGCGAATAGACCAAGTTATGTCTCAAATTGCACAAAAACGTGAAAAGCTCCTCTATGGAGAGAGTTGAGCAATTCCAAAGCATTCAATGTGGACCGTTGTACTCTATTTAGTGCTCTTAAAAGTCTAACTTGCTAGTTGAGCCTTCGTGCCACGTTTCGTAAGGTAAAGAGGCGAATAGACCAAGTTATGTCTCAAATTGCTCAAAAACGTGAAAAGCTCCTCTATGGAGAGAGTTGAGCAATTCCAAAGCATCAATGTGGACCGTTGTACTCTATTTAGTGTTCTTAGAAGTCTAACTTGCTAGTTGAGCCTTCGTGCCACGTTTCGTAAGGTAAAGACGCGAATAGACCAAGTTATGTCTGCAAATTGCTACAAAAACGTGAAAAGCTCCTCTATGGAGAGAGTTGAGCAATTCCAAAGGCATCAATGTGGACCGTTGTACTCTATTTAGTGCTCTTAAAAGTCTAACTTGCTAGTTGAGCCTTCGTGCCACGTTTCGTAAGGTAAAGAGGCGAATAGACCAAGTTATGTCTCAAATTGCTCAAAAAACGTGAAAAGCTCCTCTATGGAGAGAGTTGAGCAATTCCAAAGCATCAATGTGGACCGTTGTACTCTATTTAGTGTTCTTAGAAGTCTAACTTGCTAGTTGAGCCTTCGTGCCACGTTTCGTAAGGTAAAGACGCGAATAGACCAAGTTATGTTTGAAATTGCACAAAAACGTGAAAAGCTCCTCTATGGAGAGAGTTGAGCAATTCCAAAGCATCAATGTGGACCGTTGTACTCTATTTAGTGCTCTTAAAAGTCTAACTTGCTAGTTGAGCCTTCGTGCCACGTTTCGTAAGGTAAAGAGGCGAAGTAGACCAAGTTATGTCTCAAATTGCTAAAAAACGTGAAAAGCTCCTCTATGGAGAGAGTTGAGCAATTCCAAAGCATCAATATGGACCGTTGTACTCTATTTAGTGCTCTTAAAAGTCTAACTTGCTAGGTTAGCCTTCGTGCCACGTTTCGTAAGGTAAAGAGGCGAATAGACCAAGTTATGTCTCAAATTGCTCAAAAACGTGAAAAGCTCCTCTATGGAGAGAGTTGAGCAATTCCAAAGCATCAATGTGGACCGTTGTACTCTATTTAGTGTTCTTAGAAGTCTAACTTGCTAGTTGAGCCTTCGTGCCACGTTTCGTAAGGTAAAGAGGCGAATAGACCAAGTTATCTCTCAAATTGCTCAAAAACGTGAAAAGCTCCTCTATGGAGAGAGTTGAGCAATTCCAAAGCATCAATGTGGACCGTTGTACTCTATTTAGTGTTCTTAGAAGTCTAACTTGCTAGTTGAGCCTTCGTGCCACGTTTCGTAAGGTAAAGACGCGAATAGACCAAGTTATGTTTGAAATTGTACAAAAACGTGAAAAGCTCCTCTATGTAGAGAGTTGAGCAATTCCAAAGGATCAATGTGGACCATTGTACTCTATTTAGTGCTCTTAAAAGTCTAACTTGCTAGTTGAGCCTTCGTGCCACGTTTCGTAAGGTAAAGAGGCGAATAGACCAAGTTATGTCTCAAATTGCACAAAAACGTGAAAAGCTCCTCTATGGAGAGAGTTGAGCAATTCCAAAGCATCAATGTGGACCGTTGTACTCTATTTAGTGCTCTTAAAAGTCTAACTTGCTAGTTGAGCTGTCGTGCCACGTTTCGTAAGGTAAAGACGCGAAGAGACCAAGTTATGTCTCAAATTGCACAAAAACAAGAAAAGCTCCTCTATGGAGAGAGTTGAGCAATTCCAAAGCATCAATGTGGACCGTTGTACTCTATTTAGTGTTCTTAGAAGTCTAACTTGCTAGTTGAGCCTTCGTGCCACGTTTCGTAAGGTAAAGAGGCGAATAGACCAAGTTATGTCTCAAATTGCTCAAAAACGTGAAAAGCTCCTCTATGGAGAGAGTTGAGCAATTCCAAAGCATCAATGTGGACCGTTGTACTCTATTTAGTGTTCTTAGAAGTCTAACTTGCTAGTTGAGCCTTCGTGCCACGTTTCGTAAGGTAAAGACGCGAATAGACCAAGTTATGTTTGAAACTGCACAAAAACGTGAAAAGCTCCTCTATGGAGAGAGTTGAGCAATTCCAAAGCATCAATGTGGACCGTTGTACTCTATTTAGTGCTCTTACAAGTCTAACTTGCTAGTTGAGCCTTCGTGCCACGTTTCGTAAGGTAAAGAGGCGAGTAGACCAAGTTATGTCTCAAATTGCTAAAAAACGTGAAAAGCTCCTCTATGGCGAGAGTTGAGCAATTCCAAAGCATCAATATGGACCGTTGTACTCTATTTAGTGCTCTTAAAAGTCTAACTTGCTAGGTTAGCCTTCGTGCCACGTTTCGTAAGGTAAAGAGGCGAATAGACCAAGTTATGTCTCAAATTGCTCAAAAACGTGAAAAGCTCCTCTATGGAGAGAGTTGAGCAATTCCAAAGCATCAATGTGGACCGTTGTACTCTATTTAGTGTTCTTAGAAGTCTAACTTGCTAGTTGAGCCTTCGTGCCACGTTTCGTAAGGTAAAGAGGCGAATAGACCAAGTTATCTCTCAAATTGCTCAAAAACGTGAAAAGCTCCTCTATGGAGAGAGTTGAGCAATTCCAAAGCATCAATGTGGACCGTTGTACTCTATTTAGTGTTCTTAGAAGTCTAACTTGCTAGTTGAGCCTTCGTGCCACGTTTCGTAAGGTAAAGACGCGAATAGACCAAGTTATGTTTGAAATTGCTACAAAAACGTGAAAAGCTCCTCTATGTAGAGAGTTGAGCAATTCCAAAGGCATCAATGTGGACCAGTTGTACTCTATTTAGTGCTCTTAAAAGTCTAACTTGCTAGTTGAGCCTTCGTGCCACGTTTCGTAAGGTAAAGAGGCGAATAGACCAAGTTATGTCTCAAATTGCACAAAAACGTGAAAAGCTCCTCTATGGAGAGAGTTGAGCAATTCCAAAGCATCAATGTGGACCGTTGTACTCTATTTAGTGCTCTTAAAAGTCTAACTTGCTAGTTGAGCTGTCGTGCCACGTTTCGTAAGGTAAAGACGCGAAGAGACCAAGTTATGTCTCAAATTGCACAAAAACAAGAAAAGCTCCTCTATGGAGAGAGTTGAGCAATTCCAAAGCATCAATGTGGACCGTTGTACTCTATTTAGTGTTCTTAGAAGTCTAACTTGCTAGTTGAGCCTTCGTGCCACGTTTCGTAAGGTAAAGACGCGAATAGACCAAGTTATGTTTGAAATTGTACAAAAACGTGAAAAGCTCCTCTATGTAGAGAGTTGAGCAATTCCAAAGGATCAATGTGGACCATTGTACTCTATTTAGTGCTCTTAAAAGTCTAACTTGCTAGTTGAGCCTTCGTGCCACGTTTCGTAAGGTAAAGAGGCGAATAGACCAAGTTATGTCTCAAATTGCTCAAAAACGTGAAAAGCTCCTCTATGGAGAGAGTTGAGCAATTCCAAAGCATCAATGTGGACCGTTGTACTCTATTTAGTGTTCTTAGAAGTCTAACTTGCTAGTTGAGCCTTCGTGCCACGTTTCGTAAGGTAAAGACGCGAATAGACCAAGTTATGTTTGAAATTGCACAAAAACGTGAAAAGCTCCTCTATGGAGAGAGTTGAGCAATTCCAAAGCATCAATGTGGACCGTTGTACTCTATTTAGTGCTCTTACAAGTCTAACTTGCTAGTTGAGCCTTCGTGCCACGTTTCGTAAGGTAAAGAGGCGAGTAGACCAAGTTATGTCTCAAATTGCTAAAAAACGTGAAAAGCTCCTCTATGGCGAGAGTTGAGCAATTCCAAAGCATCAATATGGACCGTTGTACTCTATTTAGTGCTCTTAAAAGTCTAACTTGCTAGTGTAGCCTTCGTGCCACGTTTCGTAAGGTAAAGAGGCGAATAGACCAAGTTATGTCTCAAATTGCTCAAAAACGTGAAAAGCTCCTCTAAGGAGAGAGTTGAGCAATTCCAAAGCATCAATGTGGACCGTTGTACTCTATTTAGTGTTCTTAGAAGTCTAACTTGCTAGTTGAGCCTTCGTGCCACGTTTCGTAAGGTAAAGAGGCGAATAGACCAAGTTATCCCTCAAATTGCTCAAAAACGTGAAAAGCTCCTCTATGGAGAGAGTTGAGCAATTCCAAAGCATCAATGTGGACCGTTGTACTCTATTTAGTGTTCTTAGAAGTCTAACTTGCTAGTTGAGCCTTCGTGCCACGTTTCGTAAGGTAAAGACGCGAATAGACCAAGTTATGTTTGAAATTGTACAAAAACGTGAAAAGCTCCTCTATGTAGAGAGTTGAGCAATTCCAAAGGATCAATGTGGACCATTGTACTCTATTTAGTGCTCTTAAAAGTCTAACTTGCTAGTTGAGCCTTCGTGCCACGTTTCGTAAGGTAAAGAGGCGAATAGACCAAGTTATGTCTCAAATTGCACAAAAACGTGAAAAGCTCCTCTATGGAGAGAGTTGAGCAATTCCAAAGCATCAATGTGGACCGTTGTACTCTATTTAGTGCTCTTAAAAGTCTAACTTGCTAGTTGAGCTGTCGTGCCACGTTTCGTAAGGTAAAGACGCGAAGAGACCAAGTTATGTCTCAAATTGCACAAAAACAAGAAAAGCTCCTCTATGGAGAGAGTTGAGCAATTCCAAAGCATCAATGTGGACCGTTGTACTCTATTTAGTGTTCTTAGAAGTCTAACTTGCTAGTTGAGCCTTCGTGCCACGTTTCGTAAGGTAAAGAGGCGAATAGACCAAGTTATGTCTCAAATTGCACAAAAACGTGAAAAGCTCCTCTATGGAGAGAGTTGAGCAATTCCAAAGCATCAATGTGGACCGTTGTACTCTATTTAGTGCTCTTAAAAGTCTAACTTGCTAGTTGAGCTTTCGTGCCACGTTTCGTAAGGTAAAGACACGAATAGACCAAGTTATGTCTAAAATTGCACAAAAAAGTGAAAAGCTCCTCTATGGAGAGAGTTGAGCAATTCCAATGCATCAATGTGGACCGTTCTTCTCTATTTAGTGCTCTTAAAAGTCTAACTTGCTAGTTGAGCCTTCGTGCCACGTTTCGTAAGGTAAAGAGGTGAATAGACCAAGTTATGTCTCAAATTGCTCAAAAACAAGAAAAGCATCCTCTATGGAGAGAGTTGAGCAATTCCAAAGCATCAATGTGGACCGTTGTACTCTATTTAGTGTTCTTAGAAGTCTAACTTGCTAGTTGAGCCTTCGTGCCACGTTTCGTAAGGTAAAGACGCGAATAGACCAAGTTATGTTTGAAATTGTACAAAAACGTGAAAAGCTCCTCTATGTAGAGAGTTGAGCAATTCCAAAGGATCAATGTGGACCATTGTACTCTATTTAGTGTTCTTAAAAGTCTAACTTGCTAGTTGAGCCTTCGTGCCACGTTTCGTAAGGTAAAGAGGCGAATAGACCAAGTTATGTCTCAAATTGCTCAAAAACGTGAAAAGCTCCTCTATGGAGAGAGTTGAGCAATTCCAAAGCATCAATGTGGACCGTTGTACTCTATTTAGTGTTCTTAGAAGTCTAACTTGCTAGTTGAGCCTTCGTGCCACGTTTCGTAAGGTAAAGACGCGAATAGACCAAGTTATGTTTGAAATTACACAAAAACGTGAAAAGCTCCTCTATGGAGAGAGTTGAGCAATTCCAAAGCATCAATGTGGACCGTTGTACTCTATTTAGTGCTCTTACAAGTCTAACTTGCTAGTTGAGCCTTCGTGCCACGTTTCGTAAGGTAAAGAGGCGAAGTAGACCAAGTTATGTCTCAAATTGCTAAAAAAACGTGAAAAGCTCCTCTATGGAGAGAGTTGAGCAATTCCAAAGCATCAATAGTGGACCGTTGTACTCTATTTAGTGCTCTTAAAAGTCTAACTTGCTAGGTTGAGCCTTCGTGCCACGTTTCGTAAGGTAAAGAGGCGAATAGACCAAGTTATGTCTCAAATTGCTCAAAAACGTGAAAAGCTCCTCTATGGAGAGAGTTGAGCAATTCCAAAGCATCAATGTGGACCGTTCTACTCTATTTAGTGTTCTTAGAAGTCTAACTTGCTAGTTGAGCCTTCGTGCCACGTTTCGTAAGGTAAAGAGGCGAATAGACCAAGTTATCTCTCAAATTGCTCAAAAAACGTGAAAAGCTCCTCTATGGAGAGAGTTGAGCAATTCCAAAGCATCAATGTGGACCGTTGTACTCTATTTAGTGTTCTTAGAAGTCTAACTTGCTAGTTGAGCCTTCGTGCCACGTTTCGTAAGGTAAAGACGCGAATAGACCAAGTTATGTTTGAAATTGCTACAAAAACGTGAAAAGCTCCTCTATGTAGAGAGTTGAGCAATTCCAAAGGCATCAATGTGGACCAGTTGTACTCTATTTAGTGCTCTTAAAAGTCTAACTTGCTAGTTGAGCCTTCGTGCCACGTTTCGTAAGGTAAAGAGGCGAATAGACCAAGTTATGTCTCAAATTGCACAAAAACGTGAAAAGCTCCTCTATGGAGAGAGTTGAGCAATTCCAAAGCATCAATGTGGACCGTTGTACTCTATTTAGTGCTCTTAAAAGTCTAACTTGCTAGTTGAGCCTGTCGTGCCACGTTTCGTAAGGTAAAGACGCGAATAGACCAAGTTATGTCTCAAATTGCACAAAAACAAGAAAAGCTCCTCTATGGAGAGAGTTGAGCAATTCCAAAGCATCAATGTGGAC
The DNA here is from genome assembly GCF_013401445.1 of Tripterygium wilfordii. NCBI lineage: Eukaryota > Viridiplantae > Streptophyta > Magnoliopsida > Celastrales > Celastraceae > Tripterygium > Tripterygium wilfordii. The sequence goes on from NW_024056417.1 coordinate 25,763, forward strand.
CGTTGTACTCTATTTAGTGTTCTTAGAAGTCTAACTTGCTAGTTGAGCCTTCGTGCCACGTTTCGTAAGGTAAAGAGGCGAATAGACCAAGTTATGTCTCAAATTGCACAAAAACGTGAAAAGCTCCTCTATGGAGAGAGTTGAGCAATTCCAAAGCATCAATGTGGACCGTTGTACTCTATTTAGTGCTCTTAAAAGTCTAACTTGCTAGTTGAGCTTTCGTGCCACGTTTCGTAAGGTAAAGAGGCGAATAGACCAAGTTATGTCTCAAATTGCACAAAAACGTGAAAAGCTCCTCTATGGAGAGAGTTGAGCAATTCCAATGCATCAATGTGGACCGTTCTTCTCTATTTAGTGCTCTTAAAAGTCTAACTTGCTAGTTGAGCCTTCGTGCCACGTTTCGTAAGGTAAAGAGGCGAATAGACCAAGTTATGTCTCAAATTGCTCAAAAACAAGAAAAGCTCCTCTATGGAGAGAGTTGAGCAATTCCAAAGCATCAATGTGGACCGTTGTACTCTATTTAGTGTTCTTAGAAGTCTAACTTGCTAGTTGAGCCTTCGTGCCACGTTTCGTAAGGTAAAGACGCGAATAGACCAAGTTATGTCTTGAAATTGCTACAAAAACGTGAAAAGCTCCTCTATGTAGAGAGTTGAGCAATTCCAAAGGCATCAATGTGGACCATTGTACTCTATTTAGTGTTCTTAAAAGTCTAACTTGCTAGTTGAGTCTTCGTGCCACGTTTCGTAAGGTAAAGAGGCGAATAGACCAAGTTATGTCTCAAATTGCTCAAAAACGTGAAAAGCTCCTCTATGGAGAGAGTTGAGCAATTCCAAAGCATCAATGTGGACCGTTGTACTCTATTTAGTGTTCTTAGAAGTCTAACTTGCTAGTTGAGCCTTCGTGCCACGTTTCGTAAGGTAAAGACGCGAATAGACCAAGTTATGTTTGAAATTGCACAAAAACGTGAAAAGCTCCTCTATGGAGAGAGTTGAGCAATTCCAAAGCATCAATGTGGACCGTTGTACTCTATTTAGTGCTCTTACAAGTCTAACTTGCTAGTTGAGCCTTCGTGCCACGTTTCGTAAGGTAAAGAGGCGAAGTAGACCAAGTTATGTCTCAAATTGCTAAAAAACGTGAAAAGCTCCTCTATGGCGAGAGTTGAGCAATTCCAAAGCATCAATATGGACCGTTGTACTCTATTTAGTGCTCTTAAAAGTCTAACTTGCTAGGTTAGCCTTCGTGCCACGTTTCGTAAGGTAAAGAGGCGAATAGACCAAGTTATGTCTCAAATTGCTCAAAAACGTGAAAAGCTCCTCTATGGAGAGAGTTGAGCAATTCCAAAGCATCAATGTGGACCGTTGTACTCTATTTAGTGTTCTTAGAAGTCTAACTTGCTAGTTGAGCCTTCGTGCCACGTTTCGTAAGGTAAAGAGGCGAATAGACCAAGTTATCTCTCAAATTGCTCAAAAACGTGAAAAGCTCCTCTATGGAGAGAGTTGAGCAATTCCAAAGCATCAATGTGGACCGTTGTACTCTATTTAGTGTTCCTAAAGTCTAACTTGCTAGTTGAGCCTTCGTGCCACGTTTCGTAAGGTAAAGACGCGAATAGACCAAGTTATGTTTGAAATTGTACAAAAACGTGAAAAGCTCCTCTATGTAGAGAGTTGAGCAATTCCAAAGGATCAATGTGGACCATTGTACTCTATTTAGTGCTCTTAAAAGTCTAACTTGCTAGTTGAGCCTTCGTGCCACGTTTCGTAAGGTAAAGAGGCGAATAGACCAAGTTATGTCTCAAATTGCACAAAAACGTGAAAAGCTCCTCTATGGAGAGAGTTGAGCAATTCCAAAGCATCAATGTGGACCGTTGTACTCTATTTAGTGCTCTTAAAAGTCTAACTTGCTAGTTGAGCTGTCGTGCCACGTTTCGTATGGTAAACACGCGAAGAGACCAAGTTATGTCTCAAATTGCACAAAAACAAGAAAAGCTCCTCTATGGAGAGAGTTGAGCAATTCCAAAGCATCAATGTGGACCGTTGTACTCTATTTAGTGTTCTTAGAAGTCTAACTTGCTAGTTGAGCCTTCGTGCCACGTTTCGTAAGGTAAAGACACGAATAGACCAAGTTATGTCTAAAATTGCACAAAAACGTGAAAAGCTCCTCTATGGAGAGAGTTGAGCAATTCCAATGCATCAATGTGGACCGTTCTTCTCTATTTAGTGCTCTTAAAAGTCTAACTTGCTAGTTGAGCCTTCGTGCCACGTTTCGTAAGGTAAAGAGGCGAATAGACCAAGTTATGTCTCAAATTGCTCAAAAACAAGAAAAGCTCCTCTATGGAGAGAGTTGAGCAATTCCAAAGCATCAATGTGGACAGTTGTACTCTATTTAGTGTTCTTAGAAGTCTAACTTGCTAGTTGAGCCTTCGTGCCACGTTTCGTAAGGTAAAGACGCGAATAGACCAAGTTATGTTTGAAATTGCACAAAAACGTGAAAAGCTCCTCTACGGAGAGAGTTGAGCAATTCCAAAGCATCAATGTGGACCGTTGTACTCTATTTAGTGTTCTTAGAAGTCTAACTTGCTAGTTGAGCCTTCGTGCCACGTTTCGTAAGGTAAAGACGCGAATAGACCAAGTTATGTTTGAAATTGCTACAAAAACGTGAAAAGCTCCTCTATGTAGAGAAGTTGAGCAATTCCAAAGCATCAATGTGGACCAGTTGTACTCTATTTAGTGCTCTTAAAAGTCTAACTTGCTAGTTGAGCCTTCGTGCCACGTTTCGTAAGGTAAAGAGGCTGAATAGACCAAAGTTATGTCTCAAATTACTCAAAAACAAGTGAAAAGCTCCTCTACTGGAGAGAGTTGAGCAATTCCAAAGCATCAATGTGGACAGTTGGACTCTATTTAGTGTTCTAAGAAGTCTAACTTGCTAGTTGAGCCTTCGTGCCACGTTTCGTAAGGTAAAGACGCGAATAGACCAAGTTATGTTTGAAATTGCACAAAAACGTGAAAAGCTCCTCTATGGAGAGAGTTGAGCAATTCCAAAGCATCAATGTGGACCGTTGTACTCTATTTAGTGTTCTTAGAAGTCTAACTTGCTAGTTGAGCCTTCGTGCCACGTTTCGTAAGGTAAAGAGGCGAATAGACCAAGTTATGTCTCAAATTGCACAAAAACGTGAAAAGCTCCTCTATGGAGAGAGTTGAGCAATTCCTAATGCATCAATGTGGACCGTTCTTACTCTATTTAGTGTTCCTTAGAAGTCTAACTTGCTAGTTGAGCCTTCGTGCCACGTTTCGTAAGGTAAAGAGGCGAATAGACCAAGTTATGTCTCAAATTGCTCAAAAACGTGAAAAGCTCCTCTATGGAGAGAGTTGAGCAATTCCAAAGCATCAATGTGGACCGTTGTACTCTATTTAGTGTTCTTAGAAGTCTAACTTGCTAGTTGAGCCTTCGTGCCACGTTTCGTAAGGTAAAGACGCGGATAGATCAAGTTATGTCTCAAATTGCACAAAAACGTGAAAAGCTCCTCTATGGAGAGAGTTGAGCAAGTCCAATGCATCAATGTGAACCGTTGTACTCTATTTAGTACTCTTAAGAGTCTAACTTGCTAGTTGAGCCTTCGTGCCACGTTTCGTAAGGTAAAGAGGCGAATAGACCAAGTTATGTCTCAAATTGCTCAAAAACGTGAAAAGCTCCTCTATGGAGAGAGTTGAGCAATTCCAAAGCATCAATGTGGACCGTTGTAGTCTATTTAGTGTTCTTAGACGTCTAACTTGCTAGTTGAGCCTTCGTGCCACGTTTCGTAAGGTAAAGACGCGAATAGACCAAGTTATGTTTCAAATTGCACAAAAACGTGAAAAGCTCCTCTATGGAGAGAGTTGAGCAATTCCAAAGCATCAATGTGGACCGTTGTACTCTATTTAGTGCTCTTAAAAGTCTAACTTGCTAGTTGAGCCTTCGTGCCACGTTTCGTAAGGTAAAGACGCGAATAGACCAAGTTATGTCTCAAATTGCATAAAAACGTGAAAAGCTCCTCTATGGAGAGAGTTGAGCAATTCCAAAGCATCAATGTGGACCGTTGTACTCTATTTAGTGCTCTTAAAAGTCTATCTTGCTAGTTGAGCCTTCGTGCCACGTTTCGTAAGGTAAAGACGCGAATAGACCAAGTTATGTTTGAAATTGCACAAAAACGTGAAAAGCTTTTCTATGGAGAGAGTTGAGCAATTCCTAAGCATCAATGTGGACCGTTGTACTCTATTTAGTGTTCTTAGAAGTCTAACTTGCTAGTTGAGCCTTCGTGCCACGTTTCGTAAGGTAAAGAGGCGAATAGACCAAGTTATCTCTCAAATTGCTCAAAAACGTGAAAAGCTCCTCTATGGAGAGAGTTGAGCAATTCCAAAGCATCAATGTGGACCGTTGTACTCTATTTAGTGTTCTTAGAAGTCTAACTTGCTAGTTGAGCCTTCATGCCACGTTTCGTAAGGTAAAGACGCGAATAGACCAAGTTATGTGTGAAATTGTACAAAAACGTGAAAAGCTCCTCTATGTAGAAAGTTGAGCAATTCCAAAGCATCAATGTGGACCATTGTACTCTATTTAGTGCTCTTAAAAGTCTAACTTGCTAGTTGAGCCTTCGTGCCACGTTTCGTAAGGTAAAGAGGTGAATAGACCAAAATATGTCTCAAATTACTCAAAAACAAGAAAAGCTCCTCTACGGAGAGAGTTGAGCAATTCCAAAGCATCAATGTGGACCGTTGGACTCTATTTAGTGTTCTAAGAAGTCTAACTTGCTAGTTGAGCCTTCGTGCCACGTTTCGTAAGGTAAAGACGCGAATAGACCAAGTTATGTTTGAAATTGCACAAAAACGTGAAAAGCTCCTCTATGAAGAGAGTTGAGCAATTCCGAAGGATCAATGTGGACCGTTGTACTCTATTTAGTGCTCTTAAAAGTCTAACTTGCTAGTTGAGCCTCTGTGCCACGTTTCGTAAGGTAAAGACGCGAATAGACCAAGTTATGTCTCAAATTGCTCAAAAACGTGAAAAGCTCCTCTATGGAGAGAGTTGAGCAATTCCAAAGCATCAATGTGGACCGTTGTACTCTATTTAGTGTTCTTAGAAGTCTAACTTGCTAGTTGAGCCTTCGTGCCACGTTTCGTAAGGTAAAGACGCGAATAGACCAAGTTATGTTTGAAATTGCACAAAAACGTGAAAAGCTCCTCTATGGAGAGAGTTGAGCAATTCCAAAGCATCAATGTGGACCGTTATACTCTATTTAGTGCTCTTACAAGTCTAACTTGCTAGTTGAGCCTTCCTGCCACGTTTCGTAAGGTAAAGAGGCGAATAGACCAAGTTATGTCTCAAATTGCTCAAAAACGTGAAAAGCTCCTCTATGGAGAGAGTTGAGCAATTCCAAAGCATCAATGTGGACCGTTGTACTCTATTTAGTGTTCTTAGAAGTCTAACTTGCTAGTTGAGCCTTCGTGCCACGTTTCGTAAGGTAAAGACGCGAATAGACCAAGTTATGTTTGAAATTGCACAAAAACGTGAAAAGCTCCTCTACGGAGAGAGTTGAGCAATTCCAAAGCATCAATGTGGACCGTTGTACTCTATTTAGTGTTCTTAGAAGTCTAACTTGCTAGTTGAGCCTTCGTGCCACGTTTCGTAAGGTAAAGAGGCGAATAGACCAAGTTATGTCTCAAATTGCTCAAAAACGTGAAAAGCTCCTCTATGGAGAGAGTTGAGCAATTCCAAAGCATCAATGTGGACCGTTGTACTCTATTTAGTGTTCTTAGAAGTCTAACTTGCTAATTGAGCCTTCGTGCCACGTTTCGTAAGGTAAAGACGCGAATAGACCAAGTTATGTTTGAAATTGTACAAAAACGTGAAAAGCTCCTCTTTGTAGAACGTTGAGCAATTCCAAAGCATCAATGTGGACCATTGTACTCTATTTAGTGCTCTTAAAAGTCTAACTTGCTAGTTGAGCCTTCGTGCCACGTTTCGTAAGGTAAAGAGGTGAATAGACCAAAATATGTCTCAAATTACTCAAAAATAAGAAAAGCTCCTCTACGGAGAGAGTTGAGCAATTCCAAAGCATCAATGTGGACCGTTGGACTCTATTTAGTGTTCTAAGAAGTCTAACTTGCTAGTTGAGCCTTCGTGCCACGTTTCGTAAGGTAAAGACGCGAATAGACCAAGTTATGTTTGAAATTGCACAAAAACGTGAAAAGCTCCTCTATGGAGAGAGTTGAGCAATTCCAAAGCATCAATGTGGACCGTTGTACTCTATTTAGTGTTCTTAGAAGTCTAACTTGCTAGTTGAGCCTTCGTGCCACGTTTCGTAAGGTAAAGAGGCGAATAGACCAAGTTATGTCTCAAATTGCACAAAAACGTGAAAAGCTCCTCTATGGAGAGAGTTGAGCAATTCTAATGCATCAATGTGGACCGTTCTTCTCTATTTAGTGTCCTTAGAAGTCTAACTTGCTAGTTGAGTCTTCGTGCCACGTTTCGTAAGGTAAAGAGGCGAATAGACCAAGTTATGTCTCAAATTGCTCAAAAACGAGAAAAGCTCCTCTATGGTGAGAGTCGAGCAATTCCAAAGCATCAATGTGGACCGTTCTACTCTATTTAGTGTTCTTAGAAGTCTAACTTGCTAGTTGAGCCTTCGTGCCACGTTTCGTAAGGTAAAGACGCGGATAGATCAAGTTATGTCTCAAATTGCACAAAAACGTGAAAAGCTCCTCTATGGAGAGAGTTGAGCAAGTCCAATGCATCAATGTGGACCGTTGTACTCTATTTAGTACTCTTAAGGGTCTAACTTGCTAGTTGAGCCTTCGTGCCACGTTTCGTAAGGTAAAGAGGCGAATAGACCAAGTTATGTCTCAAATTGCTCAAAAACGTGAAAAGCTCCTCTATGGAGAGAGTTGAGCAATTCCAAAGCATCAATGTGGACCGTTGTACTCTATTTAGTGTTCTTAGACGTCTAACTTGCTAGTTGAGCCTTCGTGCCACGTTTCGTAAGGTAAAGACGCGAATAGACCAAGTTATGTTTCAAATTGCACAAAAACGTGAAAAGCTCCTCTATGGAGAGAGTTGAGCAATTCCAAAGCATCAATGTGGACCGTTGTACTCTATTTAGTGCTCTTAAAAGTCTAACTTGCTAGTTGAGCCTTCGTGCCACGTTTCGTAAGGTAAAGACGCGAATAGACCAAGTTATGTCTCAAATTGCACAAAAACGTGAAAAGCTCCTCTATGGAGAGAGTTGAGCAATTCCAAAGCATCAATGTGGACCGTTGTACTCTATTTAGTGCTCTTAAAAGTCTATCTTGCTAGTTGAGCCTTCGTGCCACGTTTCGTAAGGTAAAGACGCGAATAGACCAAGTTATGTTTGAAATTGCACAAAAACGTGAAAAGCTCCTCTACGGAGAGAGTTGAGCAATTCCAAAGCATCAATGTGGACCGTTGTACTCTATTTAGTGTTCTTAGAAGTCTAACTTGCTAGTTGAGCCTTCGTGCCACGTTTCGTAAGGTAAAGAGGCGAATAGACCAAGTTATGTCTCAAATTGCTCAAAAACGTGAAAAGCTCCTCTATGGAGAGAGTTGAGCAATTCCAAAGCATCAATGTGGACCGTTGTACTCTATTTAGTGTTCTTAGAAGTCTAACTTGCTAGTTGAGCCTTCGTGCCACGTTTCGTAAGGTAAAGACGCGAATAGACCAAGTTTTGTTTGAAATTGTACAAAAACGTGAAATGCTCCTCTATGTAGAAAGTTGAGCAATTCCAAAGCATCAATGTGGACCATTGTACTCTATTTAGTGCTCTTAAAAGTCTAACTTGCTAGTTGAGCCTTCGTGCCACGTTTCGTAAGGTAAAGAGGTGAATAGACCAAAATATGTCTCAAATTACTCAAAAACAAGAAAAGCTCCTCTACGGAGAGAGTTGAGCAATTCCAAAGCATCAATGTGGACTGTTGGACTCTATTTAGTGTTCTAAGAAGTCTAACTTGCTAGTTGAGCCTTCGTGCCACGTTTCGTAAGGTAAAGACGCGAATAGACCAAGTTATGTTTGAAATTGCACAAAAAAGTGAAAAGCTCCTCTATGGAGAGAGTTGAGCAATTCCGAAGGATCAATGTGGACCGTTGTACTCTATTTAGTGCTCTTAAAAGTCTAACTTGCTAGTTGAGCCTCTGTGCCACGTTTCTTAAGGTAAAGACGCGAATAGACCAAGTTATGTCTCAAATTGCTCAAAAACGTGAAAAGCTCCTCTATGGAGAGAGTTGAGCAATTCCAAAGCATCAATGTGGACCGTTGTACTCTATTTAGTGTTCTTAGAAGTCTAACTTGCTAGTTGAGCCTTCGTGCCACGTTTCGTAAGGTAAAGACGCGAATAGACCAAGTTATGTTTGAAATTGCACAAAAACGTGAAAAGCTCCTCTATGGAGAGAGTTGAGCAATTCCAAAGCATCAATGTGGACCGTTATACTCTATTTAGTGCTCTTACAAGTCTAACTTGCTAGTTGAGCCTTCCTGCCACGTTTCGTAAGGTAAAGAGGCGAATAGACCAAGTTATGTCTCAAATTGCTCAAAAACGTGAAAAGCTCCTCTATGGAGAGAGTTGAGCAATTCCAAAGCGTCAATGTGGACCGTTGTACTCTATTTAGTGTTCTTGGAAGTCTAACTTGCTAGTTGAGCCTTCGTGCCACGTTTCGTAAGGTAAAGAGGCGAATAGACCAAGTTATCTCTCAAATTGCTCAAAAACGTGAAAAGCTCCTCTATGGAGAGAGTTGAGCAATTCCAAAGCATCAATGTGGACCGTTGTACTCTATTTAGTGTTCTTAGAAGTCTAACTTGCTAGTTGAGCGTTCGTGCCACGTTTCGTAAGGTAAAAACGCGAATAGACCAAGTTATGTTTGAAATTGTACAAAAACGTGAAAAGCTCCTCTATGTAGAGAGTTGAGCAATTCCAAAGGATCAATGTGGACCATTGTACTCTATTTAGTGCTCTTAAAGTCTAACTTGCTATTTGAGCCTTCGTGCCACGTTTCGTAAGGTAAAGAGGCGAATAGACCAAGTTATGTTTGAAATTGCACAAAAACGTGAAAAGCTCTTCTATGGAGAGAGTTGAGCAATTCCGAAGGATCAATGTGGACCGTTGTACTCTATTTAGTGCTCTTAAAAGTCTAACTTGCTAGTTGAGCCTCTGTGCCACGTTTCGTAAGGTAAAGACGCGAATAGACCAAGTTATGTCTCAAATTGCACAAAAACGCGAAAAGCTCCTCTATGAAGAGAGTTGAGCAATTCCAAAGCATCAATGTGGACCGTTGTACTCTATTTAGTGCTCTTAAAAGTCTAACTTGCTAGTTGAGCCTTCGTGCCACGTTTCGTAAGGTAAAGAGGCGAATAGACCAAGTTATGTCTCAAATTGCTCAAAAACGTGAAAAGCTCCTCTATGGAGAGAGTTGAGCAATTCCAAAGCATCAATGTGGACCGTTGTACTCTATTTAGTGTTCTTAGAAGTCTAACTTGCTAGTTGAGCCTTCGTGCCACGTTTCGTAAGGTAAAGACGCGAATAGACCAAGTTATGTTTGAAATTGCACAAAAACGTGAAAAGCTCCTCTATGGAGAGAGTTGAGCAATTCCAAAGCATCAATGTGGACCGTTGTACTCTATTTAGTGCTCTTACAAGTCTAACTTGCTAGTTGAGCCTTCGTGCCACGTTTCGTAATGTAAAGAGGCGAGTAGACCAAGTTATGTCTCAAATTGCTCAAAAACGTGAAAAGCTCCTCTATGGAGAGAGTTGAGCAATTCCAAAGCATCAATATGGACCGTTGTACTCTATTTAGTGCTCTTAAAAGTCTAACTTGCTAGGTTAGCCTTCGTGCCACGTTTCGTAAGGTAAAGAGGCGAATAGACCAAGTTATGTCTCAAATTGCTAAAAAACGTGAAAAGCTTCTCTATGGAGAGAGTTGAGCAATTCCAAAGCATCAATGTGGACCGTTGTACTCTATTTAGTGTTCTTAGAAGTCTAACTTGCTAGTTGAGCCTTCGTGCCACGTTTCGTAAGGTAAAGACGCGAATAGACCAAGTTATGTTTGAAATTGCACAAAAACGTGAAAAGCTCCTCTATGGAGAGAGTTGAGCAATTCCAAAGCATCAATGTGGACCGTTGTACTCTATTTAGTGCTCTTACAAGTCTAACTTGCTAGTTGAGCGTTCGTGCCACGTTTCGTAAGGTAAAGAGGCGAGTAGACCAAGTTATGTCTCAAATTGCTCAAAAACGTGAAAAGCTCCTCTATGGAGAGAGTTGAGCAATTCCAAAGCATCAATATGGACCGTTGTACTCTATTTAGTGCTCTTAAAAGTCTAACTTGCTAGGTTAGCCTTCGTGCCACGTTTCGTAAGGTAAAGAGGCGAATAGACCAAGTTATGTCTCAAATTGCTCAAAAACGTGAAAAGCTCCTCTATGGAGAGAGTTGAGCAATTCCAAAGCATCAATATGGACCGTTGTACTCTATTTAGTGCTCTTAAAAGTCTAACTTGCTAGGTTAGCCTTCGTGCCACGTTTCGTAAGGTAAAGAGGCGAATAGACCAAGTTATGTCTCAAATTGCTCAAAAACGTGAAAAGCTCCTCTATGGAGAGAGTTGAGCAATTCCAAAGCATCAATGTGGACCGTTGTACTCTATTTAGTGCTCTTACAGGTCTAACTTGCTAGTTGAGCCTTCGTGCCACGTTTCGTAAGGTAAAGAGGCGAGTAGACCAAGTTATGTCTCAAATTGCTCAAAAAAGTGAAAAGCTCCTCTATGGAGAGAGTTGAGCAATTCCAAAGCATCAATATGGACCGTTGTACTCTATTTACTGCTCTTAAAAGTCTAACTTGCTAGGTTAGCCTTCGTGCCACGTTTCGTAAGGTAAAGAGGCGAATAGACCAAGTTATGTCTCAAATTGCTCAAAAACGTGAAAAGCTCCTCTATGGAGAGAGTTGAGCAATTCCAAAGCATCAATGTGGACCGTTGTACTCTATTTAGTGTTCTTAGAAGTCTAACTTGCTAGTTGAGCCTTCGTGCCACGTTTCGTAAGGTAAAGACGCGAATAGACCAAGTTATGTGTGAAATTGTACAAAAACGTGAAAAGCTCCTCTATGTAGAGAGTTGAGCAATTCCAAAGGATCAATGTGGACCATTGTACTCTATTTAGTGCTCTTAAAAGTCTAACTTGCTAGTTGAGCCTTCGTGCCACGTTTCGTAAGGTAAAGAGGCGAATAGACCAAGTTATGTCTCAAATTGCTCAAAAACGTGAAAAGCTCCTCTATGGAGAGAGTTGAGCAATTCCAAAGCATCAATGTGGACCGTTGTACTCTATTTAGTGTTCTTAGAAGTCTAACTTGCTAGTTGAGCCTTCGTGCCACGTTTCATAAGGTAAAGAGGCGAATAGACCAAGTTATCTCTCAAATTGCTCAAAAACGTGAAAAGCTCCTCTATGGAGAGAGTTGAGCAATTCCAAAGCATCAATGTGGACCGTTGTACTCTATTTAGTTTTCTTAGAAGTCTAACTTGCTAGTTGAGCCTTCGTGCCACGTTTCGTAAGGTAAAGACGCGAATAGACCAAGTTATGTTTGAAATTGTACAAAAATGTGAAAAGCTCCTCTATGTAGAGAGTTGAGCAATTCCAAAGGATCAATTGTTGAATATATGTTTGAGTGATTACAACGGCATGTTTTGATTGAACTTTGATCTATTGACTGTATTGAGAAACCTAGGCGCATATGCCTACTTGATTATTTTAGGAATTCAAGACTTATATTAAACTAGTTCAATTGTGCTTATTTGATGATTTGATTATTGAACTAACGTGGACTAATTGCAAGAAATCCTAAAAGGATTTACATAGCATGTCTTGAGTATGATTTGTGTGTAGGGTGACCAAAACGTAAATTGGTCCTAATGTCATCCTTGACCAACATTAGTGAAGGCTTAATCAGTGTCAAACATGATTAAGAAAGACAATTTCGTGGTCAACATAAGTCAAGTTTTGCCAAAGATGTCTTGGAGTTTAATTGAGATCAATTGAAGTAAAATTAACTTTCTAGTCAAAGTCAGAATCGACGGACGTGACGTGGCAGCTGACATGGCATTGTTGACATGGCATTGATGACATGGCAAAGAAGACAAGTTAACCATAGTTACATCTTAACTAGAAGACTTGGAGCCAAAAAGAGAAGAGAAGGAAAAGTTAATTTGAAAGGAGGAGACAAGAGGTACAACAAGTCTTATGACAAGTTTTTCTCTTCACATGTGTGGGAAGCTTTATTTCAAAACCATTTCTCTTTCCCACCAAGACACTCCACATCCAATGGATCATATTCTCTCTACATCAAAATCACATTTTAATCCAATGGCCAAAGATTCAAGCTTTATTCTTATCTCTCCTACTTTACATCCTATGGCCAAAATTGAATCTTCATTTGATCCAAAGGCCATCATTTACTCCACCCAAGAGACAAAATTTTCTCAAGTCAATGGTTGTATCTTTCAAGATGCCTCTAAAGTCTATATCCATCCAAAAGTCATGACTTACTCCACCTAAAAGACAAACTTTTCTCAAGTCAATTGTTGTATCTTTCAAGGTGGCCTCCAAAGTCTATATCCATCCAAAAGCCATTATTTCTTCCTACCAAAAAAGACTTGTTGTAAACATTTTCACACTTCTCTAAGCCTTCTAACGTCTATAATGATCCAAGGGTCCATATCTTTCATATCAATCCAATGGCCCTCATTTCATGAGCTTACACTCCACAATTTTTCTATAAAAACTAACTCTTTGTCTATGGTGCACACACTTGGCCGAAAATTACAATCTCTCTCTCTAGTGTTCTTCATCTTCTAAGCTTTCATTCTTTCACTCATTCATTCCTTGATTACATACTTGATTTTGAAGAGAGATCATACACACTAGCCAAGTAAAGCTTTATTGTTACTCTTGAGCCTTTCTTACTTGATTCTTATCATTTCCTCAAGAGCCATTTTCTTACTTGAACAATCTGATTTCCAGAACATAAATTGAGCCTGAGCACTTACAAATCCAGCTACTAAAGAGCCAGCCTTTGAGCCTAAACTTATCTCATACCCGGCTATTCTTAGAGCCATTTTTGAGCTTGTATTTTGTTGATTAAGTTAGTGTGGTGAGCTACAAACCACACGGTGTGTAGAGTTTGGTGTGGTGAGCTATAAACCACACGGTGTGTAAAGTTTGGTGTTTGAGCTACAAAAACACTGGTTGTATGAGTTCCGCTTGACTCGGTTGAACAAGCTATAGTGGAGTATTTGAAATTCCCAAGTGGGACTTGGGGAGTGGAGTAGGCTTGGGTTAAGCCGAACCACTATAAATCTCTTTGCCCTTTTTACTTTACAGCAATTTCATTTTAGCATATCATACTTGCATTGCATACTTGAAATTGGACATCTAGGGCGATAGAATCAAGCTTGTGCATACATTTGTTGAATCTGATTTTGTGCTTCATTACAACTTGTTTTTGTGTGTGATATTCATTTTGATCATTTGACTTGATTCTTGTTGTTAAGTTTGATGTATGTGATTATCTTTGCATACATTAATATTCAACTTATTTAAATTGCTTCCGCTTAGGGTGAAACTCAATTGAAATAAAAAAGAGGTGACTTAGTCTAAATTTGATTAAGATCACAATTCACCCCCCCTCTTGTAGTGCCATCCGATCCAACATCAATGTGGACCATTGTACTCTATTTAGTGCTCTTAAAAGTCTAACTTGCTAGTTGAGCCTTCGTGCCACGTTTCGTAAGGTAAAGAGGCGAATAGACCAAGTTATGTCTCAAATTGCACAAAAACGTGAAAAGCTCCTCTATGGAGAGAGTTGAGCAATTCCAAAGCATCAATGTGGACCGTTGTACTCTATTTAGTGCTCTTAAAAGTCTAACTTGCTAGTTGAGCTTTCGTGCCACGTTTCGTAAGGTAAAGACGCGAAGAGACCAAGTTATGTCTCAAATTGCACAAAAACAAGAAAAGCTCCTCTATGGAGAGAGTTGAGCAATTCCAAAGCATCAATGTGGACCGTTGTACTCTATTTAGTGTTCTTAGAAGTCTAACTTGCTAGTTGAGCCTTCGTGCCACGTTTCGTACGGTAAAGAGGCGAATAGACCAAGTTATGTCTCAAATTGCACAAAAACGTGAAAAGCTCCTCTATGGAGAGAGTTGAGCAATTCCAATGCATCAATGTGGACCGTTCTTCTCTATTTAGTGTCCTTAGAAGTCTAACTTGCTAGTTGAGTCTTCGTGCCACGTTTCGTAAGGTAAAGAGGCGAATAGACCAAGTTATGTCTCAAATTGCTCAAAAACGAGAAAAGCTCCTCTATGGTGAGAGTCGAGCAATTCCAAAGCATCAATGTGGACCGTTCTACTCTATTTAGTGTTCTTAGAAGTCTAACTTGCTAGTTGAGCCTTCGTGCCACGTTTCGTAAGGTAAAGAGGCGAATAGACCAAGTTATGTCTCAAATTGCACAAAAACGTGAAAAGCTCCTCTATGGAGAGAGTTGAGCAATTCCAAAGCATCAATGTGGACCGTTGTACTCTATTTAGTGCTCTTAAAAGTCTAACTTGCTAGTTGAGCTTCCGTGCCACGTTTCGTAAGGTAAAGACGAGAATAGACCAAGTTATGTCTCAAATTGCACAAAAACGTGAAAAGCTCCTCTATGGAGAGAGTTGAGCAATTCCAATGCATCAATGTGGACCGTTCTTCTCTATTTAGTGTCCTTAGAAGTCTAACTTGCTAGTTGAGTCTTCGTGCCACGTTTCGTAAGGTAAAGAGGCGAATAGACCAAGTTATGTCTCAAATTGCTCAAAAACGAGAAAAGCTCCTCTATGGTGAGAGTCGAGCAATTCCAAAGCATCAATGTGGACCGTTCTACTCTATTTAGTGTTCTTAGAAGTCTAACTTGCTAGTTCAGCCTTCGTGCCACGTTTCGTAAGGTAAAGACGCGGATAGATCAAGTTATGTCTCAAATTGCACAAAAACGTGAAAAGCTCCTCTATGGAGAGAGTTGAGCAAGTCCAATGCATCAATGTGGACCGTTGTACTCTATTTAGTACTCTTAAGAGTCTAACTTGCTAGTTGAGCCTTCGTGCCACGTTTCGTAAGGTAAAGAGGCGAATAGACCAAGTTATGTCTCAAATTGCTCAAAAACGTGAAAAGCTCCTCTATGGAGAGAGTTGAGCAATTCCAAAGCATCAATGTGGACCGTTGTACTCTATTTAGTGTTCTTAGAAGTCTAACTTGCTAGTTGAGCCTTCGTGCCACGTTTCGTAAGGTAAAGAAGCGAATAGACCAAGTTATGTTTGAAATTGTACAAAAACGTGAAAAGCTCCTCTATGTAGAGAGTTGAGCAATTCCAAAGGATCATTGTGGACCATTGTACTCTATTTAGTGCTCTTAAAAGTCTAACTTGCTAGTTGAGCCTTCGTGCCACGTTTCGTAAGGTAAAGAGGCGAATAGACCAAGTTATGTCTCAAATTGCTCAAAAACGTGAAAAGCTCCTCTATGGAGAGAGTTGAGCAATTCCAAAGCATCAATGTGGACCGTTGTACTCTATTTAGTGTTCTTAGACGTCTAACTTGCTAGTTGAGCCTTCGTGCCACGTTTCGTAAGGTAAAGACGCGAATAGACCAAGTTATGTTTGAAATTGCACAAAAACGTGAAAAGCTCCTCTATGGAGAGAGTTGAGCAATTCCAAAGCATCAATGTGGACCGTTGTACTCTATTTAGTGCTCTTAAAAGTCTAACTTGCTAGTTGAGCCTTCGTGCCACGTTTCGTAAGGTAAATAGGTGAGTAGACCAAGTTATGTCTCAAATTGCTCAAAAACGTGAAAAGCTCCTCTATGGAGAGAGTTGAGCAATTCCAAAGCATCAATATGGACCGTTGTACTCTATTTAGTGCTCTTACAAATCTAACTTGCTAGTTGAGCCTTCCTGCCACGTTTCGTAAGGTAAAGAGGCGAATAGACCAAGTTATGTCTCAAATTGCTCAAAAACGTGAAAAGCTCCTCTATGGAGAGAGTTGAGCAATTCCAAAGTATCAATGTGCACCGTTGTACTCTATTTAGTGTTCTTGGAAGTCTAACTTGCTAGTTGAGCCTTCGTGCCACGTTTCGTAAGGTAAAGAGGCGAATAGACCAAGTTATCTCTCAAATTGCTCAAAAACGTGAAAAGCTCCTCTATGGAGAGAGTTGAGCAATTCCAAAGCATCAATGTGGACCGTTGTACTCTATTTAGTGTTCTTAGAAGTCTAACTTGCTAGTTGAGCCTTCGTGCCACGTTTCGTAAGGTAAAGACGCGAATAGACCAAGTTATCTCTCAAATTACTCAAAAACGTGAAAAGCTCCTCTATGGAGAGAGTTGAGCAATTCCAAAACATCAATGTGGACCGTTGTACTCTATTTAGTGTTCTTAGAAGTCTAACTTGCTAGTTGAGCCTTCGTGCCACGTTTCGTAAGGTAAAGACGCGAATAGACCAAGTTATGTTTGAAATTGTACAAAAACGTGAAAAGCTCCTCTATGTAGAGAGTTGAGCAATTCCAAAGAATCAATGTGGACCCTTGTACTCTATTTAGTGCTCATAAAAGTATAACTTGCTAGTTGAGCCTTCGTGCCACGTTTCGTAAGGTAAAGAGGCGAATAGACCAAGTTACGTCTCAAATTGCACAAAAACGTGAAAAGCTCCTCTATGGAGAGAGTTGAGCAATTCCAAAGCATCAATGTGGACCGTTTCACTCTATTTAGTGCTCTTAAAAGTCTAACTTGCTAGTTGAGCTTTCGTGCCACGTTTCGTAAGGTAAAGACGCGAAGAGACCAAGTTATGTCTCAAATTGCACAAAAACGTGAAAAGCTCCTCTATGGAGAGAGTTGAGCAATTCCACCGCATCAATGTGGACCGTTCTACTCTATTTAGTGTTCTTAGAAGTCTAACTTGCTAGTTGAGTCTTCGTGCCACGTTTCGTAAGGTAAAGACGCGAATAGACCAAGTTATGTCTCAAATTGCTGAAAAACAAGAAAAGCTCCTCTATGGAGAGAGTTGAGCAATTCCAAAGCATCAATGTGGACCGTTGTACTCTATTTAGTGTTCTTAGAAGTCTAAGTTGCTAGTTGAGCCTTCGTGCCACGTTTCGTAAGGTAAAGAGGCGAATAGACCAAGTTATGTCTCAAATTGCACAAAAACGTGAAAAGCTCCTCTATGGAGAGAGTTGAGCAATTCCAAAGCATCAATGTGGACTGTTGTACTCTATTTAGTGTTCTTAGAAGTCTAACTTGCTAGTTGAGCCTTCGTGCCACGTTTCGCAAGGTAAAGACGCGAATAGACCAAGTTATGGCTCAAATTGCTCAAAAACGTGAAAAGCTCCTCTATGGAGAGAGTTGAGCAATTCCAAAGCATCAATGTGGACCGTTGTACTCTATTTAGTGTTCTTAGACGTCTAACTTGCTAGTTGAGCCTTCGTGCCACGTTTCGTAAGGTAAAGACGCGAATAGACCAAGTTATGTTTGAAATTGCACAAAAACGTGAAAAGCTCCTCTATGGAGAGAGTTGAGCAATTCCAAAGCATCAATGTGGACCGTTGTACTCTATTTAGTGCTCTTAAAAGTCTAACTTGCTAGTTGAGCCTTCGTGCCACGTTTCGCAAGGTAAAGACGCGAATAGACCAAGTTATGGCTCAAATTGCACAAAAACGTGAAAAGCTCCTCTATGGAGAGAGTTGAGCAAGTCCAATGCATCAATGTGGACCGTTGTACTCTATTTAGTGTTCTTAGAAGTCTAACTTGCTAGTTGAGCCTTCGTGCCACGTTTCGTAAGGTAAAGAGGCGAATAGACCAAGTTATCTCTCAAATTGCACAAAAACGTGAAAAGCTCCTCTATGGAGAGAGTTGAGCAATTCCAAAGCATCAATGTGGACTGTTGTACTCTATTTAGTGTTCTTAGAAGTCTAACTTGCTAGTTGAGCCTTCGTGCCACGTTTCGCAAGGTAAAGACGCGAATAGACCAAGTTATGGCTCAAATTGCACAAAAACGTGAAAAGCTCCTCTATGGAGAGAGTTGAGCAAGTCCAATGCATCAATGTGCACCGTTGTACTCTATTTAGTGTTCTTGGAAGTCTAACTTGCTAGTTGAGCCTTCGTGCCACGTTTCGTAAGGTAAAGAGGCGAATAGACCAAGTTATCTCTCAAATTGCTCAAAAACGTGAAAAGCTCCTCTATGGAGAGAGTTGAGCAATTCCAAAGCATCAATGTGGACCGTTGTACTCTATTTAGTGTTCTTAGAAGTCTAACTTGCTAGTTGAGCCTTCGTGCCACGTTTCGTAAGGTAAAGACGCGAATAGACCAAGTTATCTCTCAAATTGCTCAAAAACGTGAAAAGCTTCTCTATGGAGAGAGTTGAGCAATTCCAAACCATCAATGTGGACCGTTGTACTCTATTTAGTGTTCTTAGAAGTCTAACTTGCTAGTTGAGCCTTCGTGCCACGTTTCGTAAGGTAAAGACGCGAATAGACCAAGTTATGTTTGAAATTTTACAAAAACGTGAAAAGCTCCTCTATGTAGAGAGTTGAGCAATTCCAAAGAATCAATGTGGACCCTTGTACTCTATTTAGTGCTCATAAAAGTATAACTTGCTAGTTGAGCCATCGTGCCACGTTTCGTAAGGTAAAGAGGCGAATAGACCAAGTTACGTCTCAAATTGCACAAAAACGTGAAAAGCTCCTCTATGGAGAGAGTTGAGCAATTCCAAAGCATCAATGTGGACCGTTGTACTCTCTTTAGTGCTCTTAAAAGTCTAACTTGCTAGTTGAGCCTTCGTGCCACGTTTCGTAAGGTAAATAGGTGAGTAGACCAAGTTATGTCTCAAATTGCTCAAAAACGTGAAAAGCTCCTCTATGGAGAGAGTTGAGCAATTCCAAAGCATCAATATGGACCGTTGTACTCTATTTAGTGCTCTTACAAATCTAACTTGCTAGTTGAGCCTTCCTGCCACGTTTCGTAAGGTAAAGAGGCGAATAGACCAAGTTATGTCTCAAATTGCTCAAAAACGTGAAAAGCTCCTCTATGGAGAGAGTTGAGCAATTCCAAAGCATCAATGTGCACCGTTGTACTCTATTTAGTGTTCTTGGAAGTCTAACTTGCTAGTTGAGCCTTCGTGCCACGTTTCGTAAGGTAAAGAGGCGAATAGACCAAGTTATCTCTCAAATTGCTCAAAAACGTGAAAAGCTCCTCTATGGAGAGAGTTGAGCAATTCCAAAGCATCAATGTGGACCGTTGTACTCTATTTAGTGTTCTTAGAAGTCTAACTTGCTAGTTGAGCCTTCGTGCCACGTTTCGTAAGGTAAAGACGCGAATAGACCAAGTTATCTCTCAAATTGCTCAAAAACGTGAAAAGCTTCTCTATGGAGAGAGTTGAGCAATTCCAAAACATCAATGTGGACCGTTGTACTCTATTTAGTGTTCTTAGAAGTCTAACTTGCTAGTTGAGCCTTCGTGCCACGTTTCGTAAGGTAAAGACGCGAATAGACCAAGTTATGTTTGAAATTGTACAAAAACGTGAAAAGCTCCTCTATGTAGAGAGTTGAGCAATTCCAAAGAATCAATGTGGACCCTTGTACTCTATTTAGTGCTCATAAAAGTATAACTTGCTAGTTGAGCCTTCGTGCCACGTTTCGTAAGGTAAAGAGGCGAATAGACCAAGTTACGTCTCAAATTGCACAAAAACGTGAAAAGCTCCTCTATGGAGAGAGTTGAGCAATTCCAAAGCATCAATGTGGACCGTTTCACTCTATTTAGTGCTCTTAAAAGTCTAACTTGCTAGTTGAGCTTTCGTGCCACGTTTCGTAAGGTAAAGACGCGAAGAGACCAAGTTATGTCTCAAATTGCACAAAAACGTGAAAAGCTCCTCTATGGAGAGAGTTGAGCAATTCCACCGCATCAATGTGGACCGTTGTACTCTATTTAGTGTTCTTAGAAGTCTAACTTGCTAGTTGAGCCTTCGTGCCACGTTTCGTACGGTAAAGAGGCGAATAGACCAAGTTATGTCTCAAATTGCACAAAAACGTGAAAAGCTCCTCTATGGAGAGAGTTGAGCAATTCCAATGCATCAATGTGGACCGTTCTTCTCTATTTAGTGTCCTTAGAAGTCTAACTTGCTAGTTGAGTCTTCGTGCCACGTTTCGTAAGGTAAAGAGGCGAATAGACCAAGTTATGTCTCAAATTGCTCAAAAACGAGAAAAGCTCCTCTATGGTGAGAGTCGAGCAATTCCAAAGCATCAATGTGGACCGTTCTACTCTATTTAGTGTTCTTAGAAGTCTAACTTGCTAGTTGAGCCTTCGTGCCACGTTTCGTACGGTAAAGAGGCGAATAGACCAAGTTATGTCTCAAATTGCACAAAAACGTGAAAAGCTCCTCTATGGAGAGAGTTGAGCAATTCCAAAGCATCAATGTGGACCGTTGTACTCTATTTAGTGCTCTTAAAAGTCTAACTTGCTAGTTGAGCTTCCGTGCCACGTTTCGTAAGGTAAAGACGAGAATAGACCAAGTTATGTCTCAAATTGCACAAAAACGTGAAAAGCTCCTCTATGGAGAGAGTTGAGCAATTCCAATGCATCAATGTGGACCGTTCTTCTCTATTTAGTGTCCTTAGAAGTCTAACTTGCTAGTTGAGTCTTCGTGCCACGTTTCGTAAGGTAAAGAGGCGAATAGACCAAGTTATGTCTCAAATTGCTCAAAAACGAGAAAAGCTCCTCTATGGTGAGAGTCGAGCAATTCCAAAGCATCAATGTGGACCGTTCTACTCTATTTAGTGTTCTTAGAAGTCTAACTTGCTAGTTCAGCCTTCGTGCCACGTTTCGTAAGGTAAAGACGCGGAT
Organism: Tripterygium wilfordii; assembly: GCF_013401445.1. Taxonomy (NCBI): domain Eukaryota; kingdom Viridiplantae; phylum Streptophyta; class Magnoliopsida; order Celastrales; family Celastraceae; genus Tripterygium; species Tripterygium wilfordii. The sequence continues at coordinate 46,683 of NW_024056417.1, forward strand.
AGATCAAGTTATGTCTCAAATTGCACAAAAACGTGAAAAGCTCCTCTATGGAGAGAGTTGAGCAAGTCCAATGCATCAATGTGGACCGTTGTACTCTATTTAGTACTCTTAAGAGTCTAACTTGCTAGTTGAGCCTTCGTGCCACGTTTCGTAAGGTAAAGAGGCGAATAGACCAAGTTATGTCTCAAATTGCTCAAAAACGTGAAAAGCTCCTCTATGGAGAGAGTTGAGCAATTCCAAAGCATCAATGTGGACCGTTGTACTCTATTTAGTGTTCTTAGAAGTCTAACTTGCTAGTTGAGCCTTCGTGCCACGTTTCGTAAGGTAAAGAAGCGAATAGACCAAGTTATGTTTGAAATTGTACAAAAACGTGAAAAGCTCCTCTATGTAGAGAGTTGAGCAATTCCAAAGGATCATTGTGGACCATTGTACTCTATTTAGTGCTCTTAAAAGTCTAACTTGCTAGTTGAGCCTTCGTGCCACGTTTCGTAAGGTAAAGAGGCGAATAGACCAAGTTATGTCTCAAATTGCTCAAAAACGTGAAAAGCTCCTCTATGGAGAGAGTTGAGCAATTCCAAAGCATCAATGTGGACCGTTGTACTCTATTTAGTGTTCTTAGACGTCTAACTTGCTAGTTGAGCCTTCGTGCCACGTTTCGTAAGGTAAAGACGCGAATAGACCAAGTTATGTTTGAAATTGCACAAAAACGTGAAAAGCTCCTCTATGGAGAGAGTTGAGCAATTCCAAAGCATCAATGTGGACCGTTGTACTCTATTTAGTGCTCTTAAAAGTCTAACTTGCTAGTTGAGCCTTCGTGCCACGTTTCGTAAGGTAAATAGGTGAGTAGACCAAGTTATGTCTCAAATTGCTCAAAAACGTGAAAAGCTCCTCTATGGAGAGAGTTGAGCAATTCCAAAGCATCAATATGGACCGTTGTACTCTATTTAGTGCTCTTACAAATCTAACTTGCTAGTTGAGCCTTCCTGCCACGTTTCGTAAGGTAAAGAGGCGAATAGACCAAGTTATGTCTCAAATTGCTCAAAAACGTGAAAAGCTCCTCTATGGAGAGAGTTGAGCAATTCCAAAGTATCAATGTGCACCGTTGTACTCTATTTAGTGTTCTTGGAAGTCTAACTTGCTAGTTGAGCCTTCGTGCCACGTTTCGTAAGGTAAAGAGGCGAATAGACCAAGTTATCTCTCAAATTGCTCAAAAACGTGAAAAGCTCCTCTATGGAGAGAGTTGAGCAATTCCAAAGCATCAATGTGGACCGTTGTACTCTATTTAGTGTTCTTAGAAGTCTAACTTGCTAGTTGAGCCTTCGTGCCACGTTTCGTAAGGTAAAGACGCGAATAGACCAAGTTATCTCTCAAATTACTCAAAAACGTGAAAAGCTCCTCTATGGAGAGAGTTGAGCAATTCCAAAACATCAATGTGGACCGTTGTACTCTATTTAGTGTTCTTAGAAGTCTAACTTGCTAGTTGAGCCTTCGTGCCACGTTTCGTAAGGTAAAGACGCGAATAGACCAAGTTATGTTTGAAATTGTACAAAAACGTGAAAAGCTCCTCTATGTAGAGAGTTGAGCAATTCCAAAGAATCAATGTGGACCCTTGTACTCTATTTAGTGCTCATAAAAGTATAACTTGCTAGTTGAGCCTTCGTGCCACGTTTCGTAAGGTAAAGAGGCGAATAGACCAAGTTACGTCTCAAATTGCACAAAAACGTGAAAAGCTCCTCTATGGAGAGAGTTGAGCAATTCCAAAGCATCAATGTGGACCGTTTCACTCTATTTAGTGCTCTTAAAAGTCTAACTTGCTAGTTGAGCTTTCGTGCCACGTTTCGTAAGGTAAAGACGCGAAGAGACCAAGTTATGTCTCAAATTGCACAAAAACGTGAAAAGCTCCTCTATGGAGAGAGTTGAGCAATTCCACCGCATCAATGTGGACCGTTCTACTCTATTTAGTGTTCTTAGAAGTCTAACTTGCTAGTTGAGTCTTCGTGCCACGTTTCGTAAGGTAAAGACGCGAATAGACCAAGTTATGTCTCAAATTGCTGAAAAACAAGAAAAGCTCCTCTATGGAGAGAGTTGAGCAATTCCAAAGCATCAATGTGGACCGTTGTACTCTATTTAGTGTTCTTAGAAGTCTAAGTTGCTAGTTGAGCCTTCGTGCCACGTTTCGTAAGGTAAAGAGGCGAATAGACCAAGTTATGTCTCAAATTGCACAAAAACGTGAAAAGCTCCTCTATGGAGAGAGTTGAGCAATTCCAAAGCATCAATGTGGACTGTTGTACTCTATTTAGTGTTCTTAGAAGTCTAACTTGCTAGTTGAGCCTTCGTGCCACGTTTCGCAAGGTAAAGACGCGAATAGACCAAGTTATGGCTCAAATTGCTCAAAAACGTGAAAAGCTCCTCTATGGAGAGAGTTGAGCAATTCCAAAGCATCAATGTGGACCGTTGTACTCTATTTAGTGTTCTTAGACGTCTAACTTGCTAGTTGAGCCTTCGTGCCACGTTTCGTAAGGTAAAGACGCGAATAGACCAAGTTATGTTTGAAATTGCACAAAAACGTGAAAAGCTCCTCTATGGAGAGAGTTGAGCAATTCCAAAGCATCAATGTGGACCGTTGTACTCTATTTAGTGCTCTTAAAAGTCTAACTTGCTAGTTGAGCCTTCGTGCCACGTTTCGCAAGGTAAAGACGCGAATAGACCAAGTTATGGCTCAAATTGCACAAAAACGTGAAAAGCTCCTCTATGGAGAGAGTTGAGCAAGTCCAATGCATCAATGTGGACCGTTGTACTCTATTTAGTGTTCTTAGAAGTCTAACTTGCTAGTTGAGCCTTCGTGCCACGTTTCGTAAGGTAAAGAGGCGAATAGACCAAGTTATCTCTCAAATTGCACAAAAACGTGAAAAGCTCCTCTATGGAGAGAGTTGAGCAATTCCAAAGCATCAATGTGGACTGTTGTACTCTATTTAGTGTTCTTAGAAGTCTAACTTGCTAGTTGAGCCTTCGTGCCACGTTTCGCAAGGTAAAGACGCGAATAGACCAAGTTATGGCTCAAATTGCACAAAAACGTGAAAAGCTCCTCTATGGAGAGAGTTGAGCAAGTCCAATGCATCAATGTGCACCGTTGTACTCTATTTAGTGTTCTTGGAAGTCTAACTTGCTAGTTGAGCCTTCGTGCCACGTTTCGTAAGGTAAAGAGGCGAATAGACCAAGTTATCTCTCAAATTGCTCAAAAACGTGAAAAGCTCCTCTATGGAGAGAGTTGAGCAATTCCAAAGCATCAATGTGGACCGTTGTACTCTATTTAGTGTTCTTAGAAGTCTAACTTGCTAGTTGAGCCTTCGTGCCACGTTTCGTAAGGTAAAGACGCGAATAGACCAAGTTATCTCTCAAATTGCTCAAAAACGTGAAAAGCTTCTCTATGGAGAGAGTTGAGCAATTCCAAACCATCAATGTGGACCGTTGTACTCTATTTAGTGTTCTTAGAAGTCTAACTTGCTAGTTGAGCCTTCGTGCCACGTTTCGTAAGGTAAAGACGCGAATAGACCAAGTTATGTTTGAAATTTTACAAAAACGTGAAAAGCTCCTCTATGTAGAGAGTTGAGCAATTCCAAAGAATCAATGTGGACCCTTGTACTCTATTTAGTGCTCATAAAAGTATAACTTGCTAGTTGAGCCATCGTGCCACGTTTCGTAAGGTAAAGAGGCGAATAGACCAAGTTACGTCTCAAATTGCACAAAAACGTGAAAAGCTCCTCTATGGAGAGAGTTGAGCAATTCCAAAGCATCAATGTGGACCGTTGTACTCTCTTTAGTGCTCTTAAAAGTCTAACTTGCTAGTTGAGCCTTCGTGCCACGTTTCGTAAGGTAAATAGGTGAGTAGACCAAGTTATGTCTCAAATTGCTCAAAAACGTGAAAAGCTCCTCTATGGAGAGAGTTGAGCAATTCCAAAGCATCAATATGGACCGTTGTACTCTATTTAGTGCTCTTACAAATCTAACTTGCTAGTTGAGCCTTCCTGCCACGTTTCGTAAGGTAAAGAGGCGAATAGACCAAGTTATGTCTCAAATTGCTCAAAAACGTGAAAAGCTCCTCTATGGAGAGAGTTGAGCAATTCCAAAGCATCAATGTGCACCGTTGTACTCTATTTAGTGTTCTTGGAAGTCTAACTTGCTAGTTGAGCCTTCGTGCCACGTTTCGTAAGGTAAAGAGGCGAATAGACCAAGTTATCTCTCAAATTGCTCAAAAACGTGAAAAGCTCCTCTATGGAGAGAGTTGAGCAATTCCAAAGCATCAATGTGGACCGTTGTACTCTATTTAGTGTTCTTAGAAGTCTAACTTGCTAGTTGAGCCTTCGTGCCACGTTTCGTAAGGTAAAGACGCGAATAGACCAAGTTATCTCTCAAATTGCTCAAAAACGTGAAAAGCTTCTCTATGGAGAGAGTTGAGCAATTCCAAAACATCAATGTGGACCGTTGTACTCTATTTAGTGTTCTTAGAAGTCTAACTTGCTAGTTGAGCCTTCGTGCCACGTTTCGTAAGGTAAAGACGCGAATAGACCAAGTTATGTTTGAAATTGTACAAAAACGTGAAAAGCTCCTCTATGTAGAGAGTTGAGCAATTCCAAAGAATCAATGTGGACCCTTGTACTCTATTTAGTGCTCATAAAAGTATAACTTGCTAGTTGAGCCTTCGTGCCACGTTTCGTAAGGTAAAGAGGCGAATAGACCAAGTTACGTCTCAAATTGCACAAAAACGTGAAAAGCTCCTCTATGGAGAGAGTTGAGCAATTCCAAAGCATCAATGTGGACCGTTTCACTCTATTTAGTGCTCTTAAAAGTCTAACTTGCTAGTTGAGCTTTCGTGCCACGTTTCGTAAGGTAAAGACGCGAAGAGACCAAGTTATGTCTCAAATTGCACAAAAACGTGAAAAGCTCCTCTATGGAGAGAGTTGAGCAATTCCACCGCATCAATGTGGACCGTTCTACTCTATTTAGTGTTCTTAGAAGTCTAACTTGCTAGTTGAGTCTTCGTGCCACGTTTCGTAGGGTAAAGACGCGAATAGACCAAGTTATGTCTCAAATTGCTGAAAAACAAGAAAAGCTCCTCTATGGAGAGAGTTGAGCAATTCCAAAGCATCAATGTGGACCGTTGTACTCTATTTAGTGTTCTTAGAAGTCTAAGTTGCTAGTTGAGCCTTCGTGCCATGTTTCGTAAGGTAAAGAGGCGAATAGACCAAGTTATGTCTCAAATTGCACAAAAACGTGAAAAGCTCCTCTATGGAGAGAGTTGAGCAATTCCAAAGCATCAATGTGGACTGTTGTACTCTATTTAGTGTTCTTAGAAGTCTAACTTGCTTGTTGAGCCTTCGTGCCACGTTTCGTAAGGTAAAGACGCGAATAGACCAAGTTATGGCTCAAATTGCACAAAAACGTGAAAAGCTCCTCTATGGAGAGAGTTGAGCAAGTCCAATGCATCAATGTGGACCGTTGTACTCTATTTAGTGTTCTTAGAAGTCTAACTTGCTAGTTGAGCCTTCGTGCCACGTTTCGTAAGGTAAAGACGCGAATAGACCAAGTTATGTTTGAAATTGCACAAAAACGTGAAAAGCTCCTCTATGGAGAGAGTTGAGCAATTCCAAAGCATCAATGTGGACCGTTGTACTCTATTTAGTGTTCTTAGAAGTCTAAGTTGCTAGTTGAGCCTTCGTGCCACGTTTCGTAAGGTAAAGAGGCGAATAGACCAAGTTATCTCTCAAATTGCTCAAAAACGTGAAAAGCTCCTCTATGGAGAGAGTTGAGCAATTCCAAAGCATCAATGTGGACTGTTGTACTCTATTTAGTGTTCTTAGAAGTCTAACTTGCTAGTTGAGCCTTCGTGCCACGTTTCGTAAGGTAAAGACGCGAATAGACCAAGTTATGGCTCAAATTGCACAAAAACGTGAAAAGCTCCTCTATGGAGAGAGTTGAGCAATTCCAAAGCAACAATGTGGACTGTTGTACTCTATTTAGTGTTCTTAGAAGTCTAACTTGCTAGTTGAGCCTTCGTGCCACGTTTCGTAAGGTAAAGAGGCGAATAGACCAAGTTATGTCTCAAATTGCACAAAAACGTGAAAAGCTCCTCTATGGAGAGAGTTGAGCAATTCCAAAGCATCAATGTGGACTGTTGTACTCTATTTAGTGTTCTTAGAAGTCTAACTTGCTAGTTGAGCCTTCGTGCCACGTTTCGTAAGGTAAAGAGGCGAATAGACCAAGTTATGTCTCAAATTGCACAAAAACGTGAAAAGCTCCTCTATGGAGAGAGTTGAGCAATTCCAAAGCATCAATGTGGACTGTTGTACTCTATTTAGTGTTCTTAGAAGTCTAACTTGCTAGTTGAGCCTTCGTGCCACGTTTCGTAAGGTAAAGACGCGAATAGACCAAGTTATGGCTCAAATTGCACAAAAACGTGAAAAGCTCCTCTATGGAGAGAGTTGAGCAAGTCCAATGCATCAATGTGGACCGTTGTACTCTATTTAGTGTTCTTAGAAGTCTAACTTGCTAGTTGAGCCTTCGTGCCACGTTTCGTAAGGTAAATAGGTGAGTAGACCAAGTTATGTCTCAAATTGCTCAAAAACGTGAAAAGCTCCTCTATGGAGAGAGTTGAGCAATTCCAAAGCATCAATATGGACCGTTGTACTCTATTTAGTGCTCTTACAAATCTAACTTGCTAGTTGAGCCTTCGTGCCACGTTTCGTAAGGTAAAGACGCGAATAGACCAAGTTATGTCTCAAATTGCACAAAAACGTGAAAAGCTCCTCTATGGAGAGAGTTGAGCAATTCCAAAGCATCAATGTGCACCGTTGTACTCTATTTAGTGTTCTTAGAAGTCTAACTTGCTAGTTGAGCCTTCGTGCCACGTTTCGTAAGGTAAAGAGGCGAATAGACCAAGTTATCTCTCAAATTGCTCAAAAACGGTGAAAAGCTCCTCTATGGAGAGAGTTGAGGCAATTCCAAAGCATCAATGTGGACCGTTGTACTCTATTTAGTGTTCTTAGAAGTCTAACTTGCTAGTTGAGCCTTCGTGCCACGTTTCGTAAGGTAAAGACGCGAATAGACCAAGTTATCTCTCAAATTGCTCAAAAACGTGAAAAGCTTCCTCTATGGAGAGAGTTGAGCAATTCCAAAGCATCAATGTGGACCGTTGTACTCTATTTAGTGTTCTTAGAAGTCTAACTTGCTAGTTGAGCCTTCGTGCCACGTTTCGTAAGGTAAAGACGCGAATAGACCAAGTTATGTTTGAAATTGTACAAAAACGTGAAAAGCTCCTCTATGTAGAGAGTTGAGCAATTCCAAAGAATCAATGTGGACCCTTGTACTCTATTTAGTGCTCATAAAAGTATAACTTGCTAGTTGAGCCTTCGTGCCACGTTTCGTAAGGTAAAGAGGCGAATAGACCAAGTTACGTCTCAAATTGCACAAAAACGTGAAAAGCTCCTCTATGGAGAGAGTTGAGCAATTCCAAAGCATCATTGTGGACCGTTTCACTCTATTTAGTGCTCTTAAAAGTCTAACTTGCTAGTTGAGCTTTTGTGCCACGTTTCGTAAGGTAAAGACGCGAAGAGACCAAGTTATGTCTCAAATTGCACAAAAACGTGAAAAGCTCCTCTATGGAGAGAGTTGAGCAATTCCACCGCATCAATGTGGACCGTTCTACTCTATTTAGTGTTTTTAGAAGTCTAACTTGCTAGTTGGTCTTCGTGCCACGTTTCGTAAGGTAAAGACGCGAATAGACCAAGTTATGTCTCAAATTGCTGAAAAACAAGAAAAGCTCCTCTATGGAGAGAGTTGAGCAATTCCAAAGCGTCAATGTTTACCGTTGTACTCTATTTAGTGTTCTTAGAAGTCTAAGTTGCTAGTTGAGCCTTCGTGCCATGTTTCGTAAGGTAAAGAGGCGAATAGACCAAGTTATGTCTCAAATTGCACAAAAACGTGAAAAGCTCCTCTATGGAGAGAGTTGAGCAATTCCAAAGCATCAATGTGGACTGTTGTACTCTATTTAGTGTTCTTAGAAGTCTAACTTGCTAGTTGAGCCTTCGTGCCACGTTTCGTAAGGTAAAGACGCGAATAGACCAAGTTATGTCTCAAATTGCACAAAAACGTGAAAAGCTCCTCTATGGAGAGAGTTGAGCAAGTCCAATGCATCAATGTGGACCGTTGTACTCTATTTAGTGTTCTTAGAAGTCTAACTTGCTAGTTGAGCCTTCGTGCCACGTTTCGTAAGGTAAAGACGCGAATAGACCAAGTTATGTTTGAAATTGCACAAAAACGTGAAAAGCTCCTCTATGGAGAGAGTTGAGCAATTCCAAAGCATCAATGTGGACCGTTGTACTCTATTTAGTGTTCTTAGAAGTCTAACTTGCTAGTTGAGCCTTCGTGCCACGTTTCGTAAGGTAAAGACGCGAATAGACCAAGTTATGTTTGAAATTGCACAAAAACGTGAAAAGCTCCTCTATGGAGAGAGTTGAGCAAGTCCAATGCATCAATGTGGACCGTTGTACTCTATTTAGTGTTCTTAGAAGTCTAACTTGCTAGTTGAGCCTTCGTGCCACGTTTCGTAAGGTAAAGACGCGAATAGACCAAGTTATGTCTTGAAATTGCACAAAAACGTGAAAAGCTCCTCTATGGAGAGAGTTGAGCAATTCCAAAGCATCAATGTGGACCGTTGTACTCTATTTAGTGTTCTTAGAAGTCTAACTTGCTAGTTGAGCCTTCGTGCCACGTTTCGTAAGGTAAAGAGGCGAATAGACCAAGTTATGTCTCAAATTGCACAAAAACGTGAAAAGCTCCTCTATGGAGAGAGTTGAGCAATTCCAAAGCATCAATGTGGACCTGTTGTACTCTATTTAGTGTTCTTAGAAGTCTAACTTGCTAGTTGAGCCTTCGTGCCACGTTTCGTAAGGTAAAGACGCGAATAGACCAAGTTATGTCTCAAATTGCACAAAAACGTGAAAAGCTCCTCTATGGAGAGAGTTGAGCAAGTCCAAATGCATCAATGTGGACCGTTGTACTCTATTTAGTGTTCTTAGAAGTCTAACTTGCTAGTTGAGCCTTCGTGCCACGTTTCATAAGGTAAAGACGCGAATAGACCAAGTTATGTTTGAAATTGCACAAAAACGTGAAAAGCTCCTCTATGGAGAGAGTTGAGCAATTCCAAAGTATCAATGTGGACCGTTGTACTCTATTTAGTGTTCTTAGAAGTCTAACTTGCTAGTTGAGCCTTCGTGCCACGTTTCGTAAGGTAAAGAGGCGAATAGACCAAGTTATCTCTCAAATTGCTCAAAAACGTGAAAAGCTCCTCTATGGAGAGAGTTGAGCAATTCCAAAGCATCAATGTGGACTGTTGTACTCTATTTAGTGTTCTTAGAAGTCTAACTTGCTAGTTGAGCCTTCGTGCCACGTTTCGTAAGGTAAAGACGCGAATAGACCAAGTTATGTCTCAAATTGCACAAAAACGTGAAAAGCTCCTCTATGGAGAGAGTTGAGCAAGTCCAATGCATCAATGTGGACCGTTGTACTCTATTTAGTGTTCTTAGAAGTCTAACTTGCTAGTTGAGCCTTCGTGCCACGTTTCGTAAGGTAAAGACGCGAATAGACCAAGTTATGTTTGAAATTGCACAAAAACGTGAAAAGCTCCTCAATGGAGAGAGTTGAGCAATTCCAAAGCATCAATGTGGACCGTTGTACTCTATTTAGTGCTCTTACAAGTCTAACTTGCTAGTTGAGCCTTCGTGCCACGTTTCGTAAGGTAAAGAGGCGAATAGACCAAGTTATGTCTCAAATTGCTCAAAAACGTGAAATGCTCCTCTATGGAGAGAGTTGAGCAATTCCAAAGCATCAATATGGACCGTTGTACTCTATTTAGTGCTCTTAAAAGTCTAACTTGCTAGGTTAGCCTTCGTGCCACGTTTCGTAAGGTAAAGAGGCGAATAGACCAAGTTATGTCTCAAATTGCTCAAAAACGTGAAAAGCTCCTCTATGGAGAGAGTTGAGCAATTCCAAAGCATCAATGTGGACCGTTGTACTCTATTTAGTGTTCTTAGAAGTCTAACTTGCTAGTTGAGCCTTCGTGCCACGTTTCGTAAGGTAAAGAGGCGAATAGACCAAGTTATCTCTCAAATTGCTCAAAAACGTGAAAAGTTCCTCTATGGAGAGAGTTGAGCAATTCCAAAGCATCAGTGTGGACCGTTGTACTCTATTTAGTGTTCTTAGAAGTCTAACTTGCTAGTTGAGCCTTCGTGCCACGTTTCGTAAGGTAAAGACGCGAATAGACCAAGTTATGTTTGAAATTGCTACAAAAACGTGAAAAGCTCCTCTATGTAGAGAGTTGAGCAATTCCAAAGCATCAATGTGGACCATTGTACTCTATTTAGTGCTCTTAAAAGTCTAACTTGCTAGTTGAGCCTTCGTGCCACGTTTCGTAAGGTAAAGAGGCGAATAGACCAACTTATGTCTCAAATTGCACAAAAACGTGAAAAGCTCCTCTATGGAGAGAGTTGAGCAATTCCAAAGCATCAATGTGGACCGTTGTACTCTATTTAGTGCTCTTAAAAGTCTAACTTGCTAGTTGAGCCTTCGTGCCACGTTTCGTAAGGTAAAGACGCGAATAGACCAAGTTATGTCTCAAATTGCACAAAAACAGTGAAAAGCTCCTCTATGGAGAGAGTTGAGCAATTCCAAAGCATCAATGTGGACTGTTGTACTCTATTTAGTGTTCTTAGAAGTCTAACTTGCTAGTTGAGCCTTCGTGCCACGTTTCGTAAGGTAAAGACGCGAATAGACCAAGTTATGTCTCAAATTGCACAAAAACGTGAAAAGCTCCTCTATGGAGAGAGTTGAGCAAGTCCAATGCATCAATGTGGACCGTTGTACTCTATTTAGTGTTCTTAGAAGTCTAACTTGCTAGTTGAGCCTTCGTGCCACGTTTCGTAAGGTAAAGACGCGAATAGACCAAGTTATGTTTCAAATTGCACAAAAACGTGAAAAGCTCCTCAATGGAGAGAGTTGAGCAATTCCAAAGCATCAATGTCGACCGTTGTACTCTATTTAGTGCTCTTACAAGTCTAACTTGCTAGTTGAGCCTTCGTGCCACGTTTCGTAAGGTAAAGAGGCGAATAGACCAAGTTATGTCTCAAATTGCTCAAAAACGTGAAAAGCTCCTCTATGGAGAGAGTTGAGCAATTCCAAAGCATCAATATGGACCGTTGTACTCTATTTAGTGCTCTTAAAAGTCTAACTTGCTAGGTTAGCCTTCGTGCCACGTTTCGTAAGGTAAAGAGGCGAATAGACCAAGTTATGTCTCAAATTGCTCAAAAACGTGAAAAGCTCCTCTATGGAGAGAGTTGAGCAATTCCAAAGCATCAATGTGGACCGTTGTACTCTATTTAGTGTTCTTAGAAGTCTAAGTTGCTAGTTGAGCCTTCGTGCCACGTTTCATAAGGTAAAGAGGCGAATAGACCAAGTTATCTCTCAAATTGCTCAAAAACGTGAAAAGCTCCTCTATGGAGAGAGTTGAGCAATTCCAAAGCATCAATGTGGACCGTTGTACTCTATTTAGTGTTCTTAGAAGTCTAACTTGCTAGTTGAGCCTTCGTGCCACGTTTCGTAAGGTAAAGACGCGAATAGACCAAGTTATGTTTGAAATTGTACAAAAACGTGAAAAGCTCCTCTATGGAGAGAGTTGAGCAATTCCAAAGGATCAATGTGGACCATTGTACTCTATTTAGTGCTCTTAAAAGTCTAACTTGCTAGTTGAGCCTTCGTGCCACGTTTCGTAAGGTAAAGAGGCGAATAGACCAAGTTATGTCTCAAATTGCACAAAAACGTGAAAAGCTCCTCTATGGAGAGAGTTGAGCAATTCCAAAGCATCAATGTGGACCGTTGTACTCTATTTAGTGCTCTTAAAAGTCTAACTTGCTAGTTGAGCCTTCGTGCCACGTTTCGTAAGGTAAAGACGCGAATAGACCAAGTTATGTCTCAAATTGCACAAAAACAAGAAAAGCTCCTCTATGGAGAGAGTTGAGCAATTCCAAAGCATCAATGTGGACCGTTGTACTCTATTTAGTGTTCTTAGAAGTCTAACTTGCTAGTTGAGCCTTCGTGCCACGTTTCGTAAGGTAAAGGGGCGAATAGACCAAGTTATGTCTCAAATTGCACAAAAACGTGAAAAGCTCCTCTATGGAGAGAGTTGAGCAATTCCAAAGCATCAATGTGGACCGTTGTACTCTATTTAGTGTTCTTAGAAGTCTAACTTGCTAGTTGAGCCTTCGTGCCACGTTTCGTAAGGTAAAGACGCGAATAGACCAAGTTATGTTTGAAATTGCACAAAAACGTGAAAAGCTCCTCAATGGAGAGAGTTGAGCAATTCCAAAGCATCAATGTGGACCGTTGTACTCTATTTAGTGCTCTTACAAGTCTAACTTGCTAGTTGAGCCTTCGTGCCACGTTTCGTAAGGTAAAGAGGCGAATAGACCAAGTTATGTCTCAAATTGCTCAAAAACGTGAAAAGCTCCTCTATGGAGAGAGTTGAGCAATTCCAAAGCATCAATATGGACCGTTGTACTCTATTTAGTGCTCTTAAAAGTCTAACTTGCTAGGTTGGCCTTCGTGCCACGTTTCGTAAGGTAAAGAGGCGAATAGACCAAGTTATGTCTCAAATTGCTCAAAAACGTGAAAAGCTCCTCTATGGAGAGAGTTGAGCAATTCCAAAGCATCAATGTGGACCGTTGTACTCTATTTAGTGTTCTTAGAAGTCTAACTTGCTAGTTGAGCCTTCGTGCCACGTTTCGTAAGGTAAAGAGGCGAATAGACCAAGTTATCTCTCAAATTGCTCAAAAACGTGAAAAGCTCCTCTATGGAGAGAGTTGAGCAATTCCAAAGCATCAATGTGGACCGTTGTACTCTATTTAGTGTTCTTAGAAGTCTAACTTGCTAGTTGAGCCTTCGTGCCACGTTTCGTAAGGTAAAGACGCGAATAGACCAAGTTATGTTTGAAATTGCACAAAAACGTGAAAAGCTCCTCAATGGAGAGAGTTGAGCAATTCCGAAGGATCAATGTGGACCGTTGTACTCTATTTAGTGCTCTTAGAAGTCTAACTTGCTAGCTGAGCCTTCGTACCACGTTTCGTAAGGTAAAGACGCGAATAGACCAAGTTATGTCTCAAATTGCACAAAAACGTGACAAGCTCCTCTATGGAGAGAGTTGAGCAAGTCCAATGCATCAATGTGGACCGTTGTACTCTATTTAGTGTTCTTAGAAGTCTAACTTGCTAGTTGAGCCTTCGTGCCACGTTTCGTAAGGTAAAGACGCGAATAGACCAAGTTATGTTTGAAATTGCACAAAAACGTGAAAAGCTCCTCTATGGAGAGAGTTGAGCAATTCCAAAGCATCAATGTGGACCGTTGTACTCTATTTAGTGCTCTTACAAGTCTAACTTGCTAGTTGAGCCTTCGTGCCACGTTTCGTAAGGTAAAGAGGCGAATAGACCAAGTTATGTCTCAAATTGCTCAAAAACGTGAAAAGCTCCTCTATGGAGAGAGTTGAGCAATTCCAAAGCATCAATATGGACCGTTGTACTCTATTTAGTGCTCTTAAAAGTCTAACTTGCTAGTTGAGCCTTCGTGCCACGTTTCGTAAGGTAAAGAGGCGAATAGACCAAGTTATGTCTCAAATTGCTCAAAAACGTGAAAAGCTCCTCTATGGAGAGAGTTGAGCAATTCCAAAGCATCAATGTGGACCGTTGTACTCTATTTAGTGTTCTTAGAAGTCTAACTTGCTAGTTGAGCCTTCGTGCCACGTTTCGTAAGGTAAAGAGGCGAATAGACCAAGTTATCTCTCAAATTGCTCAAAAACGTGAAAAGCTCCTCTATGGAGAGAGTTGAGCAATTCCAAAGCATCAATGTGGACCGTTGTACTCTATTTAGTGTTCTTAGAAGTCTAACTTGCTAGTTGAGCCTTCGTGCCACGTTTCGTAAGGTAAAGACGCGAATAGACCAAGTTATGTTTGAAATTGTACAAAAACGTGAAAAGCTCCTCTATGGAGAGAGTTGAGCAATTCCAAAGGATCAATGTGGACCAGTTGTACTCTATTTAGTGCTCTTAAAAGTCTAACTTGCTAGTTGAGCCTTCGTGCCACGTTTCGTAAGGTAAAGAGGCGAATAGACCAAGTTATGTCTCAAATTGCACAAAAACGTGAAAAGCTCCTCTATGGAGAGAGTTGAGCAATTCCAAAGCATCAATGTGGACCGTTGTACTCTATTGAGTGCTCTTAAAAGTCTAACTTGCTAGTTGAGCTTTCGTGCCACGTTTCGTAAGGTAAAGACGCGAAAGAGACCAAGTTATGTCTCAAATTGCACAAAAACAAGAAAAGCTCCTCTATGGAGAGAGTTGAGCAATTCCAAAGCATCAATGTGGACTGTTGTACTCTATTTAGTGTTCTTAGAAGTCTAACTTGCTAGTTGAGCCTTCGTGCCACGTTTCGTAAGGTAAAGACGCGAATAGACCAAGTTATGTCTCAAATTGCACAAAAACGTGAAAAGCTCCTCTATGGAGAGAGTTGAGCAAGTCCAATGCATCAATGTGGACCGTTGTACTCTATTTAGTGTTCTTAGAAGTCTAACTTGCTAGTTGAGCCTTCGTGCCACGTTTCGTAAGGTAAAGACGCGAATAGACCAAGTTATGTCTCAAATTGCACAAAAACGTGAAAAGCTCCTCTATGGAGAGAGTTGAGCAATTCCAATGCATCAATGTGGACCGTTGTACTCTATTTAGTGTTCTTAGAAGTCTAACTTGCTAGTTGAGCCTTCGTGCCACGTTTCGTAAGGTAAAGACGCGAATAGACCAAGTTATGTTTCAAATTGCACAAAAACGTGAAAAGCTCCTCAATGGAGAGAGTTGAGCAATTCCAAAGCATCAATGTGGACCGTTGTACTCTATTTAGTGCTCTTACAAGTCTAACTTGCTAGTTGAGCCTTCGTGCCACGTTTCGTAAGGTAAAGAGGCGAATAGACCAAGTTATGTCTCAAATTGCTCAAAAACGTGAAAAGCTCCTCTATGGAGAGAGTTGAGCAATTCCAAAGCATCAATAGTGGACCGTTGTACTCTATTTAGTGCTCTTAAAAGTCTAACTTGCTAGTTGAGCCTTCGTGCCACGTTTCGTAAGGTAAAGAGGCGAATAGACCAAGTTATGTCTCAAATTGCTCAAAAACGTGAAAAGCTCCTCTATGGAGAGAGTTGAGCAATTCCAAAGCATCAATGTGGACCGTTGTACTCTATTTAGTGTTCTTAGAAGTCTAACTTGCTAGTTGAGCCTTCGTGCCACGTTTCGTAAGGTAAAGAGGCGAATAGACCAAGTTATGCTCTCAAATTGCTACAAAAACGTGAAAAGCTCCTCTATGGAGAGAGTTGAGCAATTCCAAAGCATCAATGTGGACCGTTGTACTCTATTTAGTGTTCTTAGAAGTCTAACTTGCTAGTTGAGCCTTCGTGCCACGTTTCGTAAGGTAAAGACGCGAATAGACCAAGTTATGTTCTCAAATTGCTACAAAAACGTGAAAAGCTCCTCTATGGAGAGAGTTGAGCAATTCCAAAGGCATCAATGTGGACCGTTGTACTCTATTTAGTGCTCTTAAAAGTCTAACTTGCTAGTTGAGCCTTCGTGCCACGTTTCGTAAGGTAAAGAGGCGAATAGACCAAGTTATGTCTCAAATTGCACAAAAACGTGAAAAGCTCCTCTATGGAGAGAGTTGAGCAATTCCAAAGCATCAATGTGGACCGTTGTACTCTATTGAGTGCTCTTAAAAGTCTAACTTGCTAGTTGAGCCTTCGTGCCACGTTTCGTAAGGTAAAGACGCGAATAGACCAAGTTATGTCTCAAATTGCACAAAAACAGTGAAAAGCTCCTCTATGGAGAGAGTTGAGCAATTCCAAAGCATCAATGTGGACCGTTGTACTCTATTTAGTGTTCTTAGAAGTCTAACTTGCTAGTTGAGCCTTCGTGCCACGTTTCGTAAGGTAAAGAGGCGAATAGACCAAGTTATGTCTCAAATTGCACAAAAACGTGAAAAGCTCCTCTATGGAGAGAGTTGAGCAATTCCAAAGCATCAATGTGGACCGTTGTACTCTATTTAGTGTTCTTAGAAGTCTAACTTGCTAGTTGAGCCTTCGTGCCACGTTTCGTAAGGTAAAGACGCGAATAGACCAAGTTATGTTTGAAATTGCACAAAAACGTGAAAAGCTCCTCTATGGAGAGAGTTGAGCAATTCCAAAGCATCAATGTGGACCGTTGTACTCTATTTAGTGCTCTTACAAGTCTAACTTGCTAGTTGAGCCTTCGTGCCACGTTTCGTAAGGTAAAGAGGCGAATAGACCAAGTTATGTCTCAAATTGCTCAAAAACGTGAAAAGCTCCTCTATGGAGAGAGTTGAGCAATTCCAAAGCATCAATAGTGGACCGTTGTACTCTATTTAGTGCTCTTAAAAGTCTAACTTGCTAGGTTGAGCCTTCGTGCCACGTTTCGTAAGGTAAAGAGGCGAATAGACCAAGTTATGTCTCAAATTGCTCAAAAACGTGAAAAGCTCCTCTATGGAGAGAGTTGAGCAATTCCAAAGCATCAATGTGGACCGTTGTACTCTATTTAGTGTTCTTAGAAGTCTAAGTTGCTAGTTGAGCCTTCGTGCCACGTTTCGTAAGGTAAAGAGGCGAATAGACCAAGTTATGCTCTCAAATTGCTACAAAAACGTGAAAAGCTCCTCTATGGAGAGAGTTGAGCAATTCCAAAGCATCAATGTGGACCGTTGTACTCTATTTAGTGTTCTTAGAAGTCTAACTTGCTAGTTGAGCCTTCGTGCCACGTTTCGTAAGGTAAAGACGCGAATAGACCAAGTTATGTTTCAAATTGCACAAAAACGTGAAAAGCTCCTCTATGGAGAGAGTTGAGCAATTCCAAAGGCATCAATGTGGACCGTTGTACTCTATTTAGTGCTCTTAGAAGTCTAACTTGCTAGTTGAGCCTTCGTGCCACGTTTCGTAAGGTAAAGACGCGAATAGACCAAGTTATGTCTCAAATTGCACAAAAACGTGAAAAGCTCCTCTATGGAGAGAGTTGAGCAATTCCAAATGCATCAATGTGGACCGTTGTACTCTATTTAGTGTTCTTAGAAGTCTAACTTGCTAGTTGAGCCTTCGTGCCACGTTTCGTAAGGTAAAGACGCGAATAGACCAAGTTATGTCTCAAATTGCACAAAAACGTGAAAAGCTCCTCTATGGAGAGAGTTGAGCAATTCCAAAGCATCAATGTGGACCGTTGTACTCTATTTAGTGCTCTTACAAGTCTAACTTGCTAGTTGAGCCTTCGTGCCACGTTTCGTAAGGTAAAGAGGCGAATAGACCAAGTTATGTCTCAAATTGCTCAAAAACGTGAAAAGCTCCTCTATGGAGAGAGTTGAGCAATTCCAAAGCATCAATATGGACCGTTGTACTCTATTTAGTGCTCTTAAAGTCTGACTTGCTAGTTGAGCCTTCGTGCCACGTTTCGTAAGGTAAAGAGGCGAATAGACCAAGTTATGTCTCAAATTGCTCAAAAACGTGAAAAGCTCCTCTATGGAGAGAGTTGAGCAATTCCAAAGCATCAATGTGGACCGTTGTACTCTATTTAGTGTTCTTAGAAGTCTAACTTGCTAGTTGAGCCTTCGTGCCACGTTTCGTAAGGTAAAGAGGCGAATAGACCAAGTTATGCTCTCAAATTGCTCAAAAACGTGAAAAGCTCCTCTATGGAGAGAGTTGAGCAATTCCAAAGCATCAATGTGGACCGTTGTACTCTATTTAGTGTTCTTAGAAGTCTAACTTGCTAGTTGAGCCTTCGTGCCACGTTTCGTAAGGTAAAGACGCGAATAGACCAAGTTATGTCTTCAAATTGCTACAAAAACGTGAAAAGCTCCTCTATGGAGAGAGTTGAGCAATTCCAAAGCATCAATGTGGACCGTTGTACTCTATTTAGTGCTCTTAGAAGTCTAACTTGCTAGTTGAGCCTTCGTGCCACGTTTCGTAAGGTAAAGACGCGAATAGACCAAGTTATGTCTCAAATTGCACAAAAACGTGAAAAGCTCCTCTATGGAGAGAGTTGAGCAATTCCAAAGCATCAATGTGGACCGTTGTACTCTATTTAGTGCTCTTAGAAGTCTAACTTGCTAGTTGAGCCTTCGTGCCACGTTTCGTAAGGTAAAGACGCGAATAGACCAAGTTATGTCTCAAATTGCACAAAAACGTGAAAAGCTCCTCTATGGAGAGAGTTGAGCAATTCCAAAGCATCAATGTGGACCGTTGTACTCTATTTAGTGTTCTTAGAAGTCTAACTTGCTAGTTGAGCCTTCGTGCCACGTTTCGTAAGGTAAAGACGCGAATAGACCAAGTTATGTCTCAAATTGCACAAAAACGTGAAAAGCTCCTCTATGGAGAGAGTTGAGCAATTCCAAGCATCAATGTGGACCGTTGTACTCTATTTAGTGTTCTTAGAAGTCTAACTTGCTAGTTGAGCCTTCGTGCCACGTTTCGTAAGGTAAAGACGGCGAATAGACCAAGTTATGTCTCAAATTGCTACAAAAACGTGAAAAGCTCCTCTATGGAGAGAGTTGAGCAATTCCAAAGCATCAATGTGGACCGTTGTACTCTATTTAGTGCTCTTAGAAGTCTAACTTGCTAGTTGAGCCTTCGTGCCACGTTTCGTAAGGTAAAGAGGCGAATAGACCAAGTTATGTCTCAAATTGCTCAAAAACGTGAAAAGCTCCTCTATGGAGAGAGTTGAGCAATTCCAAAGCATCAATGTGGACCGTTGTACTCTATTTAGTGTTCTTAGAAGTCTAACTTGCTAGTTGAGCCTTCGTGCCACGTTTCGTAAGGTAAAGAGGCGAATAGACCAAGTTATGTCTCAAATTGCTACAAAAACGTGAAAAGCTCCTCTATGGAGAGAGTTGAGCAATTCCAAAGCATCAATGTGGACCGTTGTACTCTATTTAGTGTTCTTAGAAGTCTAACTTGCTAGTTGAGCCTTCGTGCCACGTTTCGTAAGGTAAAGACGCGAATAGACCAAGTTATGTCTCAAATTGCACAAAAACGTGAAAAGCTCCTCTATGGAGAGAGTTGAGCAATTCCAAAGCATCAATGTGGACCGTTGTACTCTATTTAGTGCTCTTAAAAGTCTAACTTGCTAGTTGAGCCTTCGTGCCACGTTTCGTAAGGTAAAGAGGCGAATAGACCAAGTTATGTCTCAAATTGCACAAAAACGTGAAAAGCTCCTCTATGGAGAGAGTTGAGCAATTCCAAAGCATCAATGTGGACCGTTGTACTCTATTTAGTGATCTTAGAAGTCTAACTTGCTAGTTGAGCCTTCGTGCCACGTTTCGTAAGGTAAAGACGGCGAATAGACCAAGTTATGTCTCAAATTGCACAAAAACGTGAAAAGCTCCTCTATGGAGAGAGTTGAGCAATTCCAAAGCATCAATGTGGACCGTTGTACTCTATTTAGTGTTCTTAGAAGTCTAACTTGCTAGTTGAGCCTTCGTGCCACGTTTCGTAAGGTAAAGACGCGAATAGACCAAGTTATGTCTCAAATTGCTACAAAAACGTGAAAAGCTCCTCTATGGAGAGAGTTGAGCAATTCCAAAGCATCAATGTGGACCGTTGTACTCTATTTAGTGCTTCTTAAAGTCTAACTTGCTAGTTGAGCCTTCGTGCCACGTTTCGTAAGGTAAAGAGGCGAATAGACCAAGTTATGTCTCAAATTGCTACAAAAACGTGAAAAGCTCCTCTATGGAGAGAGTTGAGCAATTCCAAAGCATCAATGTGGACCGTTGTACTCTATTTAGTGCTCTTAAAGTCTAACTTGCTAGTTGAGCCTTCGTGCCACGTTTCGTAAGGTAAAGAGGCGAATAGACCAAGTTATGTCTCAAATTGCTACAAAAACGTGAAAAGCTCCTCTATGGAGAGAGTTGAGCAATTCCAAAGCATCAATGTGGACCGTTGTACTCTATTTAGTGCTCTTAAAAGTCTAACTTGCTAGTTGAGCCTTCGTGCCACGTTTCGTAAGGTAAAGACGCGAATAGACCAAGTTATGTCTCAAATTGCACAAAAACGTGAAAAGCTCCTCTATGGAGAGAGTTGAGCAATTCCAAAGCATCAATGTGGACCGTTGTACTCTATTTAGTGTTCTTAGAAGTCTAACTTGCTAGTTGAGCCTTCGTGCCACGTTTCGTAAGGTAAAGACGCGAATAGACCAAGTTATGTCTCAAATTGCTACAAAAACGTGAAAAGCTCCTCTATGGAGAGAGTTGAGCAATTCCAAAGCATCAATGTGGACCGTTGTACTCTATTTAGTGTTCTTAGAAGTCTAACTTGCTAGTTGAGCCTTCGTGCCACGTTTCGTAAGGTAAAGACGCGAATAGACCAAGTTATGTCTCAAATTGCACAAAAACGTGAAAAGCTCCTCTATGGAGAGAGTTGAGCAATTCCAAAGCATCAATGTGGACCGTTGTACTCTATTTAGTGCTCTTACAAGTCTAACTTGCTAGTTGAGCCTTCGTGCCACGTTTCGTAAGGTAAAGACGCGAATAGACCAAGTTATGTTCTCAAATTGCACAAAAACGTGAAAAGCTCCTCTATGGAGAGAGTTGAGCAATTCCAAAGCATCAATGTGGACCGTTGTACTCTATTTAGTGCTCTTAAAAGTCTAACTTGCTAGTTGAGCCTTCGTGCCACGTTTCGTAAGGTAAAGAGGCGAATAGACCAAGTTATGTCTCAAATTGCTCAAAAACGTGAAAAGCTCCTCTATGGAGAGAGTTGAGCAATTCCAAAGCATCAATGTGGACCGTTGTACTCTATTTAGTGCTCTTAAAAGTCTAACTTGCTAGTTGAGCCTTCGTGCCACGTTTCGTAAGGTAAAGAGGCGAATAGACCAAGTTATGTCTCAAATTGCTCAAAAACGTGAAAAGCTCCTCTATGGAGAGAGTTGAGCAATTCCAAAGCATCAATGTGGACCGTTGTACTCTATTTAGTGTTCTTAGAAGTCTAACTTGCTAGTTGAGCCTTCGTGCCACGTTTCGTAAGGTAAAGAGGCGAATAGACCAAGTTATCTCTCAAATTGCATCAAAAACGTGAAAAGCTCCTCTATGGAGAGAGTTGAGCAATTCCAAAGCATCAATGTGGACCGTTGTACTCTATTTAGTGTTCTTAGAAGTCTAACTTGCTAGTTGAGCCTTCGTGCCACGTTTCGTAAGGTAAAGACGCGAATAGACCAAGTTATGTTTGAAATTGCTACAAAAACGTGAAAAGCTCCTCTATGGAGAGAGTTGAGCAATTCCAAAGCATCAATGTGGACCGTTGTACTCTATTTAGTGCTTCTTAAAAGTCTAACTTGCTAGTTGAGCCTTCGTGCCACGTTTCGTAAGGTAAAGAGGCGAATAGACCAAGTTATGTCTCAAATTGCACAAAAACGTGAAAAGCTCCTCTATGGAGAGAGTTGAGCAATTCCAAAGCATCAATGTGGACCGTTGTACTCTATTTAGTGCTCTTAAAAGTCTAACTTGCTAGTTGAGCCTTTCGTGCCACGTTTCGTAAGGTAAAGACGCGAATAGACCAAGTTATGTCTCAAATTGCACAAAAACGTGAAAAGCTCCTCTATGGAGAGAGTTGAGCAATTCCAAAGCATCAATGTGGACCGTTGTACTCTATTTAGTGCTTCTTAGAAGTCTAACTTGCTAGTTGAGCCTTCGTGCCACGTTTCGTAAGGTAAAGAGGCGAATAGACCAAGTTATGTCTCAAATTGCACAAAAACGTGAAAAGCTCCTCTATGGAGAGAGTTGAGCAATTCCAAAGCATCAATGTGGACCGTTGTACTCTATTTAGTGTTCTTAAAGTCTAACTTGCTAGTTGAGCCTTCGTGCCACGTTTCGTAAGGTAAAGACGCGAATAGACCAAGTTATGTTTCAAATTGCACAAAAACGTGAAAAGCTCCTCTATGGAGAGAGTTGAGCAATTCCAAAGCATCAATGTGGACCGTTGTACTCTATTTAGTGCTCTTACAAGTCTAACTTGCTAGTTGAGCCTTCGTGCCACGTTTCGTAAGGTAAAGAGGCGAATAGACCAAGTTATGTCTCAAATTGCTCAAAAACGTGAAAAGCTCCTCTATGGAGAGAGTTGAGCAATTCCAAAGCATCAATGTGGACCGTTGTACTCTATTTAGTGCTCTTAAAAGTCTAACTTGCTAGGTTGAGCCTTCGTGCCACGTTTCGTAAGGTAAAGAGGCGAATAGACCAAGTTATGTCTCAAATTGCTCAAAAACGTGAAAAGCTCCTCTATGGAGAGAGTTGAGCAATTCCAAAGCATCAATGTGGACCGTTGTACTCTATTTAGTGTTCTTAGAAGTCTAACTTGCTAGTTGAGCCTTCGTGCCACGTTTCGTAAGGTAAAGAGGCGAATAGACCAAGTTATGTCTCAAATTGCTCAAAAACGTGAAAAGCTCCTCTATGGAGAGAGTTGAGCAATTCCAAAGCATCAATGTGGACCGTTGTACTCTATTTAGTGTTCTTAGAAGTCTAACTTGCTAGTTGAGCCTTCGTGCCACGTTTCGTAAGGTAAAGACGCGAATAGACCAAGTTATGTCTCAAATTGCACAAAACGTGAAAAGCTCCTCTATGGAGAGAGTTGAGCAATTCCAAAGCATCAATGTGGACCGTTGTACTCTATTTAGTGTTCTTAGAAGTCTAACTTGCTAGTTGAGCCTTCGTGCCACGTTTCGTAAGGTAAAGACGCGAATAGACCAAGTTATGTCTCAAATTGCACAAAAACGTGAAAAGCTCCTCTATGGAGAGAGTTGAGCAATTCCAAAGCATCAATGTGGACCGTTGTACTCTATTTAGTGCTTCTTAAAAGTCTAACTTGCTAGTTGAGCCTTCGTGCCACGTTTCGTAAGGTAAAGACGCGAATAGACCAAGTTATGTCTCAAATTGCACAAAAACGTGAAAAGCTCCTCTATGGAGAGAGTTGAGCAATTCCAAAGCATCAATGTGGACCGTTGTACTCTATTTAGTGCTCTTAAAAGTCTAACTTGCTAGTTGAGCCTTCGTGCCACGTTTCGTAAGGTAAAGAGGCGAATAGACCAAGTTATGTCTCAAATTGCTCAAAAACGTGAAAAGCTCCTCTATGGAGAGAGTTGAGCAATTCCAAAGCATCAATGTGGACCGTTGTACTCTATTTAGTGTTCTTAGAAGTCTAACTTGCTAGTTGAGCCTTCGTGCCACGTTTCGTAAGGTAAAGACGCGAATAGACCAAGTTATGTCTCAAATTGCTACAAAAACGTGAAAAGCTCCTCTATGGAGAGAGTTGAGCAATTCCAAAGCATCAATGTGGACCGTTGTACTCTATTTAGTGCTCTTAGAAGTCTAACTTGCTAGTTGAGCCTTCGTGCCACGTTTCGTAAGGTAAAGAGGCGAATAGACCAAGTTATGTCTCAAATTGCACAAAAACGTGAAAAGCTCCTCTATGGAGAGAGTTGAGCAATTCCAAAGCATCAATGTGGACCGTTGTACTCTATTTAGTGCTTCTTAAGAAGTCTAACTTGCTAGTTGAGCCTTCGTGCCACGTTTCGTAAGGTAAAGACGCGAATAGACCAAGTTATGTCTCAAATTGCACAAAAACGTGAAAAGCTCCTCTATGGAGAGAGTTGAGCATTCCAAAGCATCAATGTGGACCGTTGTACTCTATTTAGTGCTCTTAGAAGTCTAACTTGCTAGTTGAGCCTTCGTGCCACGTTTCGTAAGGTAAAGACGCGAATAGACCAAGTTATGTCTCAAATTGCACAAAAACGTGAAAAGCTCCTCTATGGAGAGAGTTGAGCAATTCCAAAGCATCAATGTGGACCGTTGTACTCTATTTAGTGTTCTTAGAAGTCTAACTTGCTAGTTGAGCCTTCGTGCCACGTTTCGTAAGGTAAAGAGGCGAATAGACCAAGTTATGTCTCAAATTGCTACAAAAACGTGAAAAGCTCCTCTATGGAGAGAGTTGAGCAATTCCAAAGCATCAATGTGGACCGTTGTACTCTATTTAGTGCTCTTAAAAGTCTAACTTGCTAGTTGAGCCTTCGTGCCACGTTTCGTAAGGTAAAGAGGCGAATAGACCAAGTTATGTCTCAAATTGCTCAAAAACGTGAAAAGCTCCTCTATGGAGAGAGTTGAGCAATTCCAAAGCATCAATGTGGACCGTTGTACTCTATTTAGTGCTCTTAGAAGTCTAACTTGCTAGTTGAGCCTTCGTGCCACGTTTCGTAAGGTAAAGAGGCGAATAGACCAAGTTATGTCTCAAATTGCTACAAAAACGTGAAAAGCTCCTCTATGGAGAGAGTTGAGCAATTCCAAAGCATCAATGTGGACCGTTGTACTCTATTTAGTGTTCTTAGAAGTCTAACTTGCTAGTTGAGCCTTCGTGCCACGTTTCGTAAGGTAAAGAGGCGAATAGACCAAGTTATGTCTCAAATTGCTACAAAAACGTGAAAAGCTCCTCTATGGAGAGAGTTGAGCAATTCCAAAGCATCAATGTGGACCGTTGTACTCTATTTAGTGTTCTTAGAAGTCTAACTTGCTAGTTGAGCCTTCGTGCCACGTTTCGTAAGGTAAAGACGCGAATAGACCAAGTTATGTTCTGAAATTGCTACAAAAACGTGAAAAGCTCCTCTATGGAGAGAGTTGAGCAATTCCAAAGGCATCAATGTGGACCGTTGTACTCTATTTAGTGCTCTTAAAAGTCTAACTTGCTAGTTGAGCCTTCGTGCCACGTTTCGTAAGGTAAAGAGGCGAATAGACCAAGTTATGTCTCAAATTGCACAAAAACGTGAAAAGCTCCTCTATGGAGAGAGTTGAGCAATTCCAAAGCATCAATGTGGACCGTTGTACTCTATTTAGTGCTCTTAGAAGTCTAACTTGCTAGTTGAGCCTTTCGTGCCACGTTTCGTAAGGTAAAGACGCGAATAGACCAAGTTATGTCTCAAATTGCACAAAAAACGTGAAAAGCTCCTCTATGGAGAGAGTTGAGCAATTCCAAAGCATCAATGTGGACCGTTGTACTCTATTTAGTGTTCTTAGAAGTCTAACTTGCTAGTTGAGCCTTCGTGCCACGTTTCGTAAGGTAAAGACGCGAATAGACCAAGTTATGTTCTCAAATTGCACAAAAACGTGAAAAGCTCCTCTATGGAGAGAGTTGAGCAATTCCAAATGCATCAATGTGGACCGTTGTACTCTATTTAGTGCTCTTAGAAGTCTAACTTGCTAGTTGAGCCTTCGTGCCACGTTTCGTAAGGTAAAGAGGCGAATAGACCAAGTTATGTCTCAAATTGCACAAAAACGTGAAAAGCTCCTCAATGGAGAGAGTTGAGCAATTCCAAAGCATCAATGTGGACCGTTGTACTCTATTTAGTGCTCTTACAAGTCTAACTTGCTAGTTGAGCCTTCGTGCCACGTTTCGTAAGGTAAAGAGGCGAATAGACCAAGTTATGTCTTCAAATTGCTACAAAAACGTGAAAAGCTCCTCTATGGAGAGAGTTGAGCAATTCCAAAGCATCAATGTGGACCGTTGTACTCTATTTAGTGCTCTTAAAAGTCTAACTTGCTAGGTTGAGCCTTCGTGCCACGTTTCGTAAGGTAAAGAGGCGAATAGACCAAGTTATGTCTCAAATTGCTACAAAAACGTGAAAAGCTCCTCTATGGAGAGAGTTGAGCAATTCCAAAGCATCAATGTGGACCGTTGTACTCTATTTAGTGCTTCTTAGAAGTCTAACTTGCTAGTTGAGCCTTCGTGCCACGTTTCGTAAGGTAAAGACGGCGAATAGACCAAGTTATGTCTTCAAATTGCTACAAAAACGTGAAAAGCTCCTCTATGGAGAGAGTTGAGCAATTCCAAAGCATCAATGTGGACCGTTGTACTCTATTTAGTGTTCTTAGAAGTCTAACTTGCTAGTTGAGCCTTCGTGCCACGTTTCGTAAGGTAAAGACGGCGAATAGACCAAGTTATGTCTCAAATTGCACAAAAACGTGAAAAGCTCCTCTATGGAGAGAGTTGAGCAATTCCAAAGCATCAATGTGGACCGTTGTACTCTATTTAGTGCTCTTAAAAGTCTAACTTGCTAGTTGAGCCTTCGTGCCACGTTTCGTAAGGTAAAGAGCGCGAATAGACCAAGTTATGTCTCAAATTGCACAAAAACGTGAAAAGCTCCTCTATGGAGAGAGTTGAGCAATTCCAAAGCATCAATGTGGACCGTTGTACTCTATTTAGTGTTCTTAGAAGTCTAACTTGCTAGTTGAGCCTTCGTGCCACGTTTCGTAAGGTAAAGAGGCGAATAGACCAAGTTATGTCTCAAATTGCTCCAAAAACGTGAAAAGCTCCTCTATGGAGAGAGTTGAGCAATTCCAAAGCATCAATATGGACCGTTGTACTCTATTTAGTGCTTCTTAGAAGTCTAACTTGCTAGTTGAGCCTTCGTGCCACGTTTCGTAAGGTAAAGAGGCGAATAGACCAAGTTATGTCTCAAATTGCTACAAAAACGTGAAAAGCTCCTCTATGGAGAGAGTTGAGCAATTCCAAAGCATCAATGTGGACCGTTGTACTCTATTTAGTGCTTCTTAGAAGTCTAACTTGCTAGTTGAGCCTTCGTGCCACGTTTCGTAAGGTAAAGAGGCGAATAGACCAAGTTATGTCTTCAAATTGCTCAAAAACGTGAAAAGCTCCTCTATGGAGAGAGTTGAGCAATTCCAAAGCATCAATGTGGACCGTTGTACTCTATTTAGTGCTCTTAAAAGTCTAACTTGCTAGTTGAGCCTTCGTGCCACGTTTCGTAAGGTAAAGAGGCGAATAGACCAAGTTATGTTTGAAATTGTACAAAAACGTGAAAAGCTCCTCTATGTAGAGAGTTGAGCAATTCCAAAGCATCAATGTGGACCAGTTGTACTCTATTTAGTGCTCTTAAAATTCTAACTTGCTAGTTGAGCCTTCGTGCCACGTTTCGTAAGGTAAAGAGGCGAATAGACCAAGTTATGTCTCAAATTGCACAAAACGTGAAAAGCTCCTCTATGGAGAGAGTTGAGCAATTCCAAAGCATCAATGTGGACCGTTGTACTCTATTGAGTGCTCTTAAAAGTCTAACTTGCTAGTTGAGCCTTCGTGCCACGTTTCGTAAGGTTAAAGACGCGAAGAGACCAAGTTATGTCTCAAATTGCACAAAAACAGGAAAAGCTCCTCTATGGAGAGAGTTGAGCAATTCCAAAGCATCAATGTGGACCGTTGTACTCTATTTAGTGTCTTAGAAGTCTAACTTGCTAGTTGAGCCTTCGTGCCACGTTTCGTAAGGTAAAGAGGCGAATAGACCAAAGTTATGTCTCAAATTGCACAAAAACGTGAAAAGCTCCTCTATGGAGAGAGTTGAGCAATTCCAAAGCATCAATGTGGACCGTTGTACTCTATTTAGTGTTCTTAGAAGTCTAACTTGCTAGTTGAGCCTTCGTGCCACGTTTCGTAAGGTAAAGACGCGAATAGACCAAGTTATGTTTCAAATTGCACAAAAACGTGAAAAGCTCCTCAATGGAGAGAGTTGAGCAATTCCAAAGCATCAATGTCGACCGTTGTACTCTATTTAGTGCTCTTACAAGTCTAACTTGCTAGTTGAGCCTTCGTGCCACGTTTCGTAAGGTAAAGAGGCGAATAGACCAAGTTATGTCTCAAATTGCTCAAAAACGTGAAAAGCCCCTCTATGGAGAGAGTTGAGCAATTCCAAAGCATCAATATGGACCGTTGTACTCTATTTAGTGCTCTTAAAAGTCTAACTTGCTAGGTTAGCCTTCGTGCCACGTTTCGTAAGGTAAAGAGGCGAATAGACCAAGTTATGTCTCAAATTGCTCAAAAACGTGAAAAGCTCCTCTATGGAGAGAGTTGAGCAATTCCAAAGCATCAATGTGGACCGTTGTACTCTATTTAGTGTTCTTAGAAGTCTAAGTTGCTAGTTGAGCCTTCGTGCCACGTTTCGTAAGGTAAAGACGCGAATAGACCAAGTTATGTCTCAAATTGCTCAAAACGTGAAAAGCTCCCTCTATGGAGAGAGTTGAGCAATTCCAAAGCATCAATGTGGAACGTTGTACTCTATTTAGTGTTCTTAGAAGTCTTCCTTGCAAGTTGAGCATTCGTGCCACGTTTCGTAAGGTAAAGACGCGAATAGACCAAGTTATGTTTCAAATTGCACAAAAACGTGAAAAGCTCCTCTAATGGAGAGAGTTGAGCAATTCCAAAGCATCAATGTGGACCGTTGTACTCTATTTAGTGCTCTTACAAGTCTAACTTGCTAGTGAGCCTTCGTGCCACGTTTCGTAAGGTAAAGAGGCGAATAGACCAAGTTATGTCTCAAATTGCTCAAAAACGTGAAAAGCTCCCTCTATGGAGAGAGTTGAGCAATTCCAAAGCATCAATATGGACCGTTGTACTCTATTTAGTGCTCTTAAAAGTCTAACTTGCCTAGGTTGAGCCTTCGTGCCACGTTTCGTAAGGTAAAGACGCGAATAGACCAAGTTATGTCTCAAATTGCTACAAAACGTGAAAAGCTCCTCATATGGAGAGAGTTGAGCAATTCCAAAGCATCAATGTGCGACCGTTGTACTCTATTTAGTGTTCTTAGAAGTCTAACTTGCTAGTTGAGCCTTCGTGCCACGTTTCGTAAGGTAAAGAGGCGAATAGACCAAGTTATCTCTCAAATTGCTCAAAAACGTGAAAAGCTCCTCTATGGAGAGAGTTGAGCAATTCCAAAGCATCAATATGGACCGTTGTACTCTATTTAGTGCTTCTTAAGAAGTCTAACTTGGCTAGGTTGAGCCTTCGTGCCACGTTTCGTAAGGGTAAAGAGGCGAATAGACCAAGTTATGTCTCAAATTGCTACAAAAACGTGAAAAGCTCCTCTATGGAGAGAGTTGAGCAATTCCAAAGGCATCAATGTGGACCGGTGTACTCTATTTAGTGTTCTTAGAAGTCTAACTTGCTAGTTGAGCCTTCGTGCACGTTTCGTAAGGTAAAGAGGCGAATAGACCAAGTTATGTCTCAAATTGCCAAAAACCGTGAAAAGCTCCTCTATGGAGAGAGTGAGCAATTCCAAAGCATCAATGTGGACCGTTGTACTCTATTAGTGGCTCTTACAAGTCTAACTTGCTAGTTGAGCCTTCGTGCCACGTTTCGTAGGTAAAGACGCGAAGAGACCAAGTTATGTCTCAAATTGCTACAAAAACGTGAAAAGCTCCTCTATGGAGAGAGTGAGCAATTCCAAAGCATCAATGTGAGACCGTTGTACTCTATTTAGTGCTCTTAAAAGTCTAACTGCTAGTTGAGCCTTCGTGCCACGTTTCGTAAGGTAAAGAGGCGAATAGACCAAGTTTATGTCTCAAATTGCACAAAACGTGAAAAGCTCCTCTATGGAGAGAGTTGAGCAAGTCCAATGCATCAATGTGGACGTTGTACTCTATTTAGTGCTTCTTAGAAGTCTAACTTGCTAGTTGAGCTCTTCGTGCCACGTTTCGTAAGGTAAAGACGCGAATAGACCAAGTTATGTCTTCAAATTGCACAAAACGTGAAAAGCTCCTCAATGGCGAGAGTTGAGGCAATTCCAAAGCATCAATGTGGACCGTTGTACTCTATTTAGTGCTCTTACAAGTCTAACTTGCTAGTTGAGCCTTCGTGCCACGTTTCGTAAGGTAAAGACGCGAGAATAGACCAAGTTATGTCTCAAATTGCATCAAAAACGTGAAAAAGCTCCTCTATGGAGAGAGGTTTGAGCAATTCCAAAGCATCAATGTGGACCGTTGTACTCTATTTAGTGTTCTTAGAAGTCTAACTTGCTAGTTGAGCCTTCGTGCCACGTTTCGTAAGGTAAAGAGGCGAATAGACCAAGTTATGTCTCAAATTGCTCAAAAACGTGAAAAGCTCCTCTATGGAGAGAGTTGAGCAATTCCAAATGCATCAATGTGGACCGTTGTACTCTATTTAGTGTTCTTAGAAGTCTAACTTGCTAGTTGAGCCTTCGTGCCACGTTTCGTAAGGTAAAGACGGCGAATAGACCAAGTTATGTCTCAAATTGCTACAAAAACGTGAAAAGCTCCTCTATGGAGAGAGTTGAGCAATTCCAAAGCATCAATGTGGACCGTTGTACTCTATTTAGTGCTCTTACAAGTCCTAACTTGCTAGTTGAGCCTTCGTGCCACGTTTCGTAAGGTAAAAGAGGCGAATAGACCAGTTATGTCTCAAATTTGCTCAAAAACGTGAAAAGCTCCTCTATGGAGAGAGTTGAGCAATTCCAAAGCATCAATAGGACCAGTTGTACTCTATTTAGTGCTCTTAAAAGTCTAACTTGCTAGGTTGAGCCTTCGTGCCACGTTTCGTAAGGTAAAGAGGCGAATAGACCAAGTTATGTCTCAAATTGCTCAAAAACGTGGAAAAGCTCCTCTATGGAGAGAGTTGAGCAATTCCAAAGCATCAATGTGGACCGTTGTACTCTATTTAGTGTTCTTAGAAGTCTAACTTGCTAGTTGAGCCTTTCGTGCCACGTTTCGTAAGGTAAAGACGCGAAGAGACCAAGTTATCTCTCAAATTGCTCCAAAAACGTGGAAAGCTCCTCTATGGAGAGAGTTGAGCAATTCCAAAGCATCAATGTGGACCGTTGTACTCTATTTAGTGTTCTTAGAAGTCTAACTTGCTAGTTGAGCCTTCGTGCCACGTTTTCGTAAGGTAAAGACTGCGAATAGACCAAGTTATGTTTCAAATTGCACAAAAACGTGAAAAGCTCCTCTATGTAGAGAGTTGAAGCAATTCCAAAGGCATCAATGTGGACCGTTGTACTCTATTTAGTGCTCTTACAAGTCTAACTTGCTAGTTGAGCCTTCGTGCCACGTTTCGTAAGGTAAAGAGGCGAATAGACCAAGTTATGTTCAAATTGCACAAAAACGTGAAAAGCTCCTCTATGGAGAGAGTTGAGCAATTCCAAAGCATCAATAGTGGACCGTTGTACTCTATTTAGTGCTCTTACAAGTCTAACTTGCTAGGTTGAGCCTTCGTGCCACGTTTCGTAAGGTAAAGAGGCGAATAGACCAAGTTATGTCTCAAATTGCTCAAAAACGTGAAAAGCTCCTCTATGGAGAGAGTTGAGCAATTCCAAAGCATCAATGTGGACCGTTGTACTCTATTTAGTGTTCTTAGAAGTCTAACTTGCTAGTTGAGCCTTCGTGCCACGTTTCGTAAGGTAAAGAGGCGAATAGACCAAGTTATCTCTCAAATTGCTCAAAAACGTGAAAAGTCTCCTCTATGGAGAGAGTTGAGCAATTCCAAAGCATCAATGTGGACCGTTGTACTCTATTTTAGTGTTCTTAGAAGTCTAACTTGCTAGTTTGAGCCTTCGTGCCACGTTTCGTTAAGGTTAAAGACGCGAATAGACCAAGTTATGTTTGAAATTGTACAAAACGCTGAAAAGCTCCTCTATGTAGAGAGTTGAGCAATTCCAAAGGATCAATGTGGACCAGTTGTACCTCTATTTAGTGCTCTTAAAAGTCTAACTTGCCTAGTTGAGCCTTCGTGCCACGTTTCGTAAGGTAAAGAGGCGAATAGACCAACGTTATGTCTCAAATTGCACAAAAAGGAAAAGCTCCTCTATGGAGAGAGTTGAGCAATTCCAAAGCATCAATGTGGGACCGTTGTACTCTATTGAGTGCTCTTAAAAGTCTAACTTGCTAGTTGAGCTTTCGTGCCACGTTTCGTAAGGTAAAGACGCGAAGAGACCAAGTTATGTCTCAAATTGCACAAAAACAAGGAAAAGCTCCTCTATGGAGAGAGTTGAGCAATTCCAAGCATCAATGTGGACTGTTGTACTCTATTTAGTGTTCTTAGAAGTCTACTTGCTAGTTGAGCCTTCGGTGCCACGTTTCGTAAGGTAAAGACGCGAATAGACCAAGTTATGTCTCGAAATTGCACAAAAACGTGAAAGCTCCTCTATGGAGAGAGTTGAGCAAGTCAATGCATCAATGTGGACCGTTGTACTCTATTTAGTGTTCTTAGAAGTCTAACTTGCTAGTTGAGCCTTCGTGCCACGTTTCGTAAGGTAAAGACGCGAATAGACCAAGTATGTTCAAATTGCACAAAAACGTGAAAAGCTCCTCAATGGAGAGAGTTGAGCAATTCCAAAGCATCAATGTCGACCGTTGTACTCTATTTAGTGCTCTTACAAGTCTAAACTTGCTAGTTGAGCCTTCGTGCCACGTTTCGTAAGGTAAAGAGGCGAATAGACCAAGTTATGTCTCAAATTGCTCAAAAACGTGAAAAGCCCTCTATGGAGAGAGTTGAGCAATTCCAAAGCATCAATATGGGACCGTTGTACTCTATTTATGCTATTAGAAGTCTAACTTGCTAGGTTGAGCCTTCGTGCCACGTTTCGTAAGGTAAAGGAGGCGAATAGACCAAGTTATGTCTCAAATTGCTCAAAAACGTGAAAAGCTCCTCTATGGAGAGAGTTGAGCAATTCCAAAGCAGCAATGTGGGACCGTTGTACTCTATTTAGTGTTCTTAGAAGTCTAAGTTGCTAGTTGAGCCTTCGTGCCACGTTTCGTAAGGTAAAGAGGCGAATAGACCAAGTTATCTGCTAAATTGCTCAAAACGTGAAAAGCTCCTCTTATGGAGAGAGTTGAGCAATCCAAAGCATCAATGTGGACCCGTTGTACTCTATTTAGTGTTCTTAGAAGTCTAACTGCTAGTTGAGCCTTCGTGCCACGTTTCGTAAGGTAAAGACGCGAATAGACCAAAGTGATGTTTGAAATTGTACAAAAACGTGAAAAGCTCCTCATGGAGAGAGTTGAGCAATTCCAAAGCATCAATGTGGACCGTTGTACTCTATTTAGTGCTCTTAAAATCTAACTTGCTAGTTGAGCCTTCGTGCCACGTTTCGTAAGGTAAAGCGAATAGACCAAGTTATGTCTCAAATTGCACAAAAACGTGAAAAGCTCCTCTATGGAGAGAGTTGAGCAATTCCAAAGCATCAATGTGGACCGTTGTACTCTATTTAGTGCTCTTAAAAGTCTAACTTGCTAGTTGAGCCTTCGTGCCACGTTTCGTAAGGTAAAGACGCGAATAGACCAAGTTATGTCTCAAATTGCACAAAACGTGAAAAGCTCCTCTATGGAGAGAGTTGAGCAATTCCAAAGCATCAATGTGGACCGTTGTACTCTATTTAGTGTTCTTAGAAGTCTAACTTGCTAGTTGAGCCTTCGTGCCACGTTTCGTAAGGTAAAGGCGAATAGACCAAGTTATGTCTCAA
>NW_024056418.1:0-84751 GCF_013401445.1 Tripterygium wilfordii
TCAAAGTGACCTTTGCACTCTATTTAGTGTTCTTAGAAGTCTAGCATGCTAATTTAGCTTTCGTGCAATGTTTCGTAAGCTAAAGAGCCAATAGACCAAGCTATGATTCAAATTGCACAAAAACGTCAAATGCTCGTCTATGGAGGGAGTTGAGCAATTCCAAAGCATCAAAGTGGACCTTTGCACTCTATTTAGAGTTCCTAGAAGTCTAGCATGCTAATTTAGCTTTCGTGCAATGTTTCGTAAGCTAAAGAGGCCAATAGACCAAGCTATGATTCAAATTGCACAAAAACGTCAAATGCTCATCTATGGAGGGTGTTGAGGAATTCCAAAGCATCAAAGTGGACCTTTGCACTCTATTTAGAGTTCCTAGAAGTCTAGCATGCTAATTTAGCTTTCGTGCAATGTTTCGTAAGCTAAAGAGGCCAATAGACCAAGCTATGATTCAAATTGCACAAAAACGTCAAATGCTCGTCTATGGAGGGAGTTGAGCAATTCCAAAGCATCAAAGTGGACCTTTGCACTCTATTTAGAGTTCCTAGATGTCTAGCATGCTAATTTAGCTTTTGTGCAATGTTTCGTAAGCTAAAATAGCCAATAGACCAAGCTATGATTCAAATTGCACAAAAACGTCAAATGCTCGTCTATGGAGGGAGTGGAGCATTTCCAAAGCATCAAAGTGGACCTTTGCACTCTATTTTGAGTTCCTAGAAGTCTAGCATGCTAGTTTAGCTTTCGTGCAATGTTTCGTAAGCTAAAGAGCCAATAGACCAAGCCTATGATTCAAATTGCACAAAAAACGTCAAATGCTCGTCTAATGGAGGGAGTTGAGCAATTCCAAAGCATCAAAGTAGACCTTTACAACTCTATTTAGAGTTCTTAGAAGTCTAGCATGCTAATTTAGCTTTCGTGCTAATGTTTCGTAAGCTAAAGAGGCCAATAGACCAAGCTATGGATTCAAATTGCACAAAAACGTCCAATGCTCTCTACTGGAGGGAGTTGAGCAATTTCAAAGCATCAAAGTGGACCTTTGCACTCTATTTAGTTCCTAGAAGTCTAGCATGCTAATTTAGCTTTCGTGCAATGTTTCGTAAGCTAAAGACCAATAGACCAAGCTATGATTCAAATTGCACAAAAACGTCAAATGCTCGTCTATGGAGGGAGTTGAGCAATTCCAAAGCATCAAAGTGGACCTTTGCACTCTATTTAGTTCCTAGAAGTCTAGCATGCTAATTTAGCTTTCGTGCAATGTTTCGTAAGCTAAAGAGCCAATAGACCAAGCTATGATTCAAATTGCACAAAAACGTCAAATGCTCGTCTATGGAGGGAGTTGAGCAATTCCAAAGCATCAAAGTGGACCTTTGCACTCTATTTAGTTCTAGAAGTCTAGCATGCTAGTTTAGCTTTCGTGCAATGTTTCGTAAGCTAAAGAGCCAATAGACCAAGCTATGATTCAAATTGCACAAAAACAAATGCTCGTCTATGGAGGGAGTTGAGCAATTCCAAAGCATCAAAGTGGAAATTTGCACTCTATTTAGAGTTCCTAGAAGTCTAGCATGCTAATTTAGCTTTCGTGCAGTGTTTCGTAAGCTAAAGAGGCCAATAGACCAAGCTATGATTCAAATTGCACAAAAACGTCAAATGCTCATCTATGGAGGGAGTTGAGGAATTCCAAAGCATCAAAGTGGACCTTTGCTCTCTATTTAGTGTTCCTAGAAGTCTAACATGCTCATTTATCTTTCGTGCAATGTTTCGTCAGCTAAGGAGGCCAATGGACCAAGTTATCATTCAAATTGCACAAAAACGTCAAATGCTCGTCTATGGTGGGAGTTTAGCAATTCCAAAGCATCAAAGTGGACCTTTGCACTCTATTTAGAGTTCCTATAGGTCTAGCATGCTAATTTAGCTTTCGTGCAATGTTTCGTAAGTTAAAGAGGCCAATAGACCAAGCTATGAATCAAATTGCACAAAAACGTCAAATGCTCATCTATGGAGGGAGTTGAGCAATTCCAAAGCATCAAAGTGGACCTTTGCACTCTATTTAGAGTTCCTGGATGTCTAGCATGCTAATTTAGCTTTCGTGCAATGTTTCGTAAGCTAAAGAGACCAATAGACCAAGCTATGATTCAAATTACGCAAAAACGTCAAATGCTCGTCTATGGAGGGAGTGGAGCATTTCCAATGGATCAAAGTGAACCTTTGCACTCTAGTTAGTGTTCTTAGAAGTCTAGCATGCTAATTTAGCTTTCGTGCAATGTTTCGTAAGCTAAAGAGGCCAAAAGACCAAGCTATGATTCAAATTGCTCAAAAACGCCAAATGCTCGTCTATGGAGTGAGTTGAGCCATTCCAATGCATCAAAGTGGACCTTTGCACTCTATTTAGTGTTCTTATAATTCTAGCATGCTAGTTTTCCTTTCACGCATTGTTTCGTAAGCTAAAGATGTCAATAGACCAAGCTATGATTCAAATTGCACAACAACGTAAAATGCTCGTCTATGGAGGGAGTTGAGGAATTCCAAAGCATCAAAGTAAACCTTTGATCTCTATTTACAGTTCCTAGAAGTCTTGCATGCTAATTTAGCTTTCGTGCTATGTTTCGTAAGCTAAAGAGGCCAATAGACCAAGCAATGATTCAAATTGCACAAAAACGTCCAATGCTCGTCTATGGAAGGAGTTGAGCAATTTCAAAGCATCAAAGTGGACCTTTGCACTCTATTTAGTGTTCATGGAAGTCTAGCATGCTAGTTTTGCTTTCGTGCAATGATTCGTAAGCTAAAGAGGCCAATAGACCAAGCTATGATTCAAATTGCACAAAAACGTCCAATGCTCGTCTATGGAGGGAGTTGAGCAATTTCAAAGCATCAAAGTGGACCTTTGCACTCTATTTAGTGTTCATAGAAGTCTAGCATGCTAGTTTTGCTTTCGTACAATGATTCGTAAGCTAAAGATGCCAATAGACCAAGCTATGATTCAAATTGCACAAAAACGTGGAATGCTTGTCTATGGAGGGAGTTGAGCAATTTCAAAGCATCAAAGTGGACCTTTGCACTCTATTTAGTGTTCTTAGAAGTCTAGCATGCTAGTTTAGCTTTCGTGCAATGTTTCGTAAGCTAAAGACGCCAATAGACCAAGCTATGATTCAAATTGCACAAAAACGTAAAATGCTCGTCTATGGAGGGAGTTGAGGAATTCCAAAGCATCAAAGTGGACCTTTGCACTCTATTTACAGTTCCTAGAAGTCTAGCATGCTAATTTAGCTTTCGTGCAATGTTTCGTAAGCTAAAGAGGCCAATAGACCAAGCTATGATTCAAATCACACAAAAACAACAAATGCTCTTCTATGGAGGGAGTTGACCAATTCCAAAGCATCAAAGTGGAACTTTGCACTCTATTTAGAGTTCCTAGAAGTCTAGCATGCTAATTTAGCTTTCGTGCAGTGTTTCGTAAGCTAAAGAGGCCAATAGACCAAGCTATGATTCAAATTGCACAAAAACGTCAAATGCTCATCTATGGAGGGAGTTGAGGAATTCCAAAGCATCAAAGTGGACCTTTGCACTCTATTTAGAGTTCCTAGAAGTCTAACATGCTCATTTATCTTTCGTGCAATGTTTCGTCAGCTAAGGAGGCCAATAGACCAAGTTATGATTCAAATTGCACAAAAACGTCAAATGCTCGTCTATGGTGGGAGTTGAGCAATTCCAAAGCATCAAAGTGGACCTTTGCACTCTATTTAGAGTTCCTATAAGTCTAGCATGCTAATTTAGCTTTCGTGCAATGTTTCGTAAGTTAAAGAGGCCAATAGACCAAGCTATGATTCAAGTTGCACAAAAACGTCAAATGCTCGTCTATGGAGGGAGTTGAGCAATTCCAAAGCATCAAAGTGGACCTTTGCACTCTATTTAGAGTTCCTAGATGTCTAGCATGCTAATTTAGCTTTCGTGCAATGTTTCGTAAGCTAAAGAGGCCAATAGACCAAGCTATGATTCAAATTGCACAAAAACGTCAAATGCTCGTCTATGGAGGGAGTGGAGCATTTCCAATGGATCAAAGTGAACCTTTTCACTCTAGTTAGTGTTCTTAGAAGTCTAGCATGCTAATTTAGCTTTCGTGCAATGTTTCGTCAGCTAAGGAGGCCAATAGACCAAGTTATGATTCAAATTGCACAAAAACGTCAAATGCTCGTCTATGGTGGGAGTTGAGCAATTCCAAAGCATCAAAGTGGACCTTTGCACTCTATTTAGAGTTCCTAGAAGTGTAGCATGCTAATTTAGCTTTCGTGTAGTGTTTCGTAAGCTAAAGAGGCCAATAGACCAAGCTATGATTCAAATTGCACAAAAACGTCAAATGCTCATCTATGGAGGGAGTTGAGCAATTCCAAAGCATCAAAGTGGACCTTTGCACTCTATTTAGAGTTCCTAGAAGTCTAACATGCTCATTTATCTTTCGTGCAATGTTTCGTCAACTAAGGAGGCCAATAGACCAAGTTATGATTCAAATTGCACAAAAACGTCAAATGCTCGTCTATGGTGGGAGTTGAGCAATTCCAAAGCATCAAAGTGGACCTTTGCACTCTATTTAGAGTTCCTATAAGTCTAGCATGCTAATTTAGCTTTCGTGCAATGTTTCGTAAGTTAAAGAGGCCAATAGACCAAGCTATGATTCAAATTGCACAAAAACGTCAAATGCTCGTCTATGGAGGGAGTTGAGCAATTCCAAAGCATCAAAGTGGACCTTTGCACTCTATTTAGAGTTCCTAGATGTCTAGCATGCTAATTTAGCTTTCGTGCAATGTTTCGTAAGCTAAAGAGGCCAATAGACCAAGCTATGATTCAAATTGCGCAAAAACGTCAAATGCTCGTCTATGGAGGGAGTGGAGCATTTCCAATGGATCAAAGTGAACCTTTGCACTCTAGTTAGTGTTCTTAGAAGTCTAGCATGCTAATTTAGCTTTCGTGCAATGTTTCGTAAGCTAAAGATGCCAATAGACCAAGCTATGATTCAAATTGTTCAAAAACGCCAAATGCTCGTCTATGGAGGGAGTTGAGCAATTCCAAAGCATCAAAGTGGACCTTTGCACCCTATTTAGAGTTCCTAGAAGTCTAGCATGCTAATTTAGCTTTCGTGCAATGTTTCCTAAGCTAAAGATGCCAATAGACCACGCTATGATTCAAATTGTTCAAAAACGCCAAATGCTCGTCTATGGAGGGAGTTGAGCAATTCGAAAGCATCAAAGTGGACCTTTGCACTCTATTTAGAGTTCCTAGAAGTCTAGCATGCTAATTTAGCTTTCGGGCAATGTTTCGTAAGCTAAAGAGGCCAATAGACCAGCTATGATTCAAATTACACAAAAACGTCAAATGCTCGTCTATGGTCGGAGTTGAGCAATTCCAAAGCATCAAAGTGGACCTTTGCACTCTATTTAGTGTTCTTAGAAGTCTAGGATGCTAGTTTTGCTTTCGTGCATTGTTTCGTAAGCTAAAGATGCCAATAGACCGACCTATGATTCAAATTGCAAAAAAACGTAAAATGCTCGTCCATGGAGGGAGTTGAGGAATTCCAAAGCATCAAAGCGGACCTTTGCACTCTATTTAGAGTTCCTAGATGTCTAGCATGCTTATTTAGTTTTCGTGCATTGTTTCGTAAGCTACAGAGGCCAATAGACCAAGCTATGATTCAAATTGCACAAAAACGTCAAATCCTCGTCTATGGAGGGAGTGGAGCATTTTCAATGGATCAAAGTGAACCTTTGCACTCTAGTTAGTGTTCTTAGAAGTCTAGCATGCTAGTTTAGCTTTCGTGCAACGTTTCGTAAGCTAAAGATGCAGATAGACCAAGCTATGATTCAAATTGCTCAAAAACGCCAAATGCTCGTCTATGGAGGGAGTTGAGAAATTTCCAAAGCATCAAAGTGGACCTTTGCACTCTATTTAGAGTTCCTAGAAGTCTATCATGCTAATTTTGCTTTCGTGCAATGTTTCATAAGCTAAAGAGGCCAATAGACCAAGATATGATTCAAATTGCTCAAAAACGCCACATGCTCGTCTATGGAGGGAGTTGAGCAATTCCAAAGCATCAAAGTGGACCTTTGCACTCTATTTAGTGTTCTTAGAATTCTAGCATGCTAGTTTTGCTTTCGTGCATTGTTTCGTAAGCTAAAGATGCCAATAGACCAAGCTATGATTCAAATTGCACAACAACGTAAAATGCTCGTCTATGGAGGGAGTTGAGGAATTCCAAAGCATCAAAGTGGACCTTTGCACTCTATTTACAGTTCCTAGAAGTCTTGCATGCTAATTTAGCTTTCGTGCTATGTTTCGTAAGCTAAAGAGGCCAGTAGACCAAGCTATGATTCAAATTGCACAAAAACATCAAATGCTCATCTATGGAGGGAGTTGAGCAATTCCAAAGCATCAAAGTGGACCTTTCCACTCTATTTAGTGTTCTTAGAAGTCTAGTATGCTAGTTTTGCTTTCGTGCAATGTTTCGTAAGCTAAAGATGCCAATAGACCAAGCATGATTCAAATTGCACAAAAACGTCGAATGCTTGTCTATGGAGGGAGTTGAGCAATTTCAAAGCAGCAAAGTGGACCTTTTCACTCTATTTAGTGTTCTTTGAAGTCTAGCATGCTAATTTAGCTTTCGTGCAATGTTTCGTAAGCTAAAGAGGCCAATAGACCAAGCTATGATTCAAATTGCACAAAAACGTCAAATGCTCGTCTATGGAGGGAGTTGAGCAATTCCAAAGCATCAAAGTGGACCTTTGCACTTCTATTTAGGTGTTCTTAGAAGTCTAGCATGCTAGTTTGCTTTCGTGCAATGATTTCGTAAGATAAAGATGCCAATAGACCAAGCTATGATTCAAATTGCACAAAAACGCAAATGCTCGTCTATGGAGGGAGTTGAGGAATTCCAAAGCATCAAAGTGGACCTTTGCACTCTATTTACAGTTCCTAGAAGTCTAGCATGCTAATTTAGCTTTCGTGCAATGTTTCGTAAGCTAAAGAGGCCAATAGACCAAGCTATCATTCAAATTGCACAAAAACGTCAAATGCTCATCTATGGAGGGAGTTGAGGAATTCCAAAGCATCAAAGTGGACCTTTCCACTCTATTTAGTGTTCTTAGAAGTCTAGTATGCTAGTTTTGCTTTCGTGCAATGTTTCGTAAGCTAAAGATGCCAATAGACCAAGCATGATTCAAATTGCACAAAAACGTCGAATGCTTGTCTATGGAGGGAGTTGAGCAATTTCAAAGCAGCAAAGTGGACCTTTTCACTCTATTTAGTGTTCTTTGAAGTCTAGCATGCTAATTTAGCTTTCGTGCAATGTTTCGTAAGCTAAAGAGGCCAATAGACCAAGCTATGATTCAAATTGCACAAAAACGTCAAATGCTCATCTATGGAGGGAGTGGAGCATTTCCAATGGATCAAAGTGAACCTTTGCACTCTAGTTAGTGTTCTTAGAAGTCTAGCATGCTAGTTTAGCTTTCGTGCAATGTTTCGTAACCTAAAGAGGCCAATTGACCAAGCTATGATTCAAATTGCTCAAAAATGGCACATGCTCGTCTATGGAGGGAGTTGAGCAATTCCAAAGCATCAAAGTGGACCTTTGCACTCTATTTACAGTTCCTAGAAGTCTAGCATGCTAATTTAGCTTTCGTGCAATGTTTCCTAAGCTAAAGATGCCAATAGACCACGCTATGATTCAAATTGTTCAAAAACGCCAAATGCTCGTCTATGGAGGGAGTTGAGCAAAATTCCAAAGCATCAAAGTGGACCTTTGCACTCTATTTAGAGTTCTTAGAAGTCTAGCATGCTAGTTTAGCTTTCGTGCAATGTTTCGTAAGCTAAAGATGCCAATAGACCAAGCTATGATTCAAATTGCACAAAAACGCCAAATGCTCGTCCATGAAGGGAGTGGAGCATTTCCAATGGATCATAGTGAACCTTTGCACTCTTGTTAGTGTTCTTAGAAGTCTAGCATGCTGGTTTAGCTTTCGTGCAATGTTTCGTAAGCTAAAGAGGCCAATAGACCAAGCAATGATTCAAATTGCCCAAAAACATCAAATGCTCATCTCTGGAGGGAGTTGAGCAATTCCAAAGCATCAAAGTGGACCTTTGCACTCTATTTAGTGTTCTTAGAATTCTAGCATGCTAGTTTTGCTTTCGTGCATTGTTTCGTAAGCTAAAGATGCCAATAGACCAAGCTATGATTCAAATTGCACAACAACGTAAAATGCTCGTCTATGGAGGGAGTTGAGGAATTCCAAAGCATCAAAGTGGACCTTTGCACTCTATTTACAGTTCCTAGAAGTCTTGCATGCTAATTTAGCTTTCGTGCTATGTTTCGTAAGCTAAAGAGGCCAGTAGACCAAGCTATGATTCAAATTGCACAAAAACATCAAATGCTCATCTATGGAGGGAGTTGAGCAATTCCAAAGCATCAAAGTGGACCTTGCCACTCTATTTAGTGTTCATAGAAGTCTAGCATGCTAGTTTTGCTTTCGTGCAATGATTCGTAAGCTAAAGATGCCAATAGACCAAGCTATGATTCAAATTGCACAAAAACGTCGAATGCTTGTCTATGGAGGGAGTTGAGCAATTTCAAAGCAGCAAAGTGGACCTTTTCACTCTATTTAGTGTTCTTTGAAGTCTAGCATGCTAATTTAGCTTTCGTGCAATGTTTCGTAAGCTAAAGAGGCCAATAGACCAAGCTATGATTCAAATTGCACAAAAACGTCAAATGCTCGTCTATGGAGGGAGTTGAGCAATTCCAAAGCATCAAAGTGGACCTTTGAATTCTATTTGGTGTTCTTAGAAGTCTAGCATGCTAGTTTTGCTTTCGTGCAATGATTCGTAAGATAAAGATGCCAATAGACCAAGCTATGATTCAAATTGCACAAAAACGCAAAATGCTCGTCTATGGAGGGAGTTGAGGAATTTCAAAGCATCAAAGTGGACATTTGCACTCTATTTACAGTTCCTAGAAGTCTAGCATGCTAATTTAGCTTTCGTGCAATGTTTCGTAAGCTAAAGAGGCCAATTAGACCAAGCTATGATTCAAATTGCACAAAAACGTCAAATGCTCGTCTATGGTCGGAGTTGAGCAATTCCAAAGCATCAAAGTGGATCTTTGCACTCTATTTAGTGTTCTTAGAAGTCTAGCATGCTAGGTTTAGCCTTCGTGCAATTGTTTCAGTAAGCTAAAGATGCCAATAGATCGAGCTATGATTCAAATTGTAAAAAAACGTAAAATGCTCGTCCATGGAGGGAGTTGAGGAATTCCAAAGCATCAAAGTGGACCTTTGCACTCTATTTAGAGTTCCTAGATGTCTAGCATGCTAATTTAGTTTTCGTGCAATGTTTCGTAAGCTAAAGAGGCCAATAGACCAAGCTATGATTCAAATTGCGCAAAAACGTCAAATGCTCAGTCTATGGAGGGAGTGGAGCATTTCCAAATGCATCAAAGTGGACCTTTGCACTCTAGTTAGTGTTCTTAGAAGTCTAGCATGCTAGTTTAGCTTTCGTGCAATGTTTCGTAACCTAAAGAGGCCAATTGACCAAGCTATGATTCAAATTGCTCAAAAATGGCACATGCTCGTCTATGGAGGGAGTTGAGCAATTCCAAAGCATCAAAGTGGACCTTTGCACTCTATTTACAGTTCCTAGAAGTCTTGCATGCTAATTTAGCTTTCGTGCTATGTTTCGTAAGCTAAAGAGGCCAATAGACCAAGCTATGATTCAAATTGCACAAAAACATCAAATGCTCATCTCTAGAGGGAGTTGAGCAATTCCAAAGCATCAAAGTGGACCTTTCCACTCTATTTAGTGTTCTTAGAAGTCTAGTATGCTAGTTTTGCTTTCGTGCAATGTTTCGTAAGCTAAAGATGCCAATAGACCAAGCTATGATTCAAATTGCACAAAAACGTCGAATGCTTGTCTATGGAGGGAGTTGAGCAATTTCAAAGCAGTAAAGTGGACCTTTTCACTCTATTTAGTGTTCTTTGAAGTCTAGCATGCTAATTTAGCTTTCGTGCAATGTTTCGTAAGCTAAAGAGGCCAATAGACCAAGCTATGATTCAAATTGCACAAAAACGTCAAATGCTCGTCTATGGAGGGAGTTGAGCAATTCCAAAGCATCAAAGTGGACCTTTGAATTCTATTTGGTGTTCTTAGAAGTCTAGCATGCTAGTTTTGCTTTCGTGCAATGATTCGTAAGATAAAGATGCCAATAGACCAAGCTATGATTCAAATTGCACAAAAACGCA
The DNA here is from genome assembly GCF_013401445.1 of Tripterygium wilfordii. Lineage (NCBI taxonomy): Eukaryota > Viridiplantae > Streptophyta > Magnoliopsida > Celastrales > Celastraceae > Tripterygium > Tripterygium wilfordii. The sequence goes on from NW_024056418.1 coordinate 10,266, forward strand.
AAATGCTCGTCTATGGAGGGAGTTGAGGAATTCCAAAGCATCAAAGTGGACCTTTGCACTCTCTTTACAGTTCCTAGAAGTCTAGCATGCTAATTTAGCTTTCGTGCAATGTTTCGTAAGCTAAAGAGGCCAATTGACCAAGCTATGATTCAAATTGCACAAAAACGTCAAATGCTCGTCTATGGTCGGAGTTGAGCAATTCCAAAGCATCAAAGTGGATCTTTGCACTCTATTTAGTGTTCTTTGAAGTCTAGCATGCTGGTTTTGCCTTCGTGCATTGTTTCATAAGCTAAAGATGCCAATAGATCGAGCTATGATTCAAATTGTAAAAAAACGTAAAATGCTCGTCCATGGAGGGAGTTGAGGAATTCCAAAGCATCAAAGCGGACCTTTGCACTCTATTTAGAGTTCCTAGATGTCTAGCATGCTAATTTAGTTTTCGTGCAATGTTTCGTAAGCTACAGAGGCCAATAGACCAAGCTATGATTCAAATTGCGCAAAAACGTCAAATGCTCATCTATGGAGGGAGTGGAGCATTTCCAATGGATCAAAGTGAACCTTTGCACTCTAGTTAGTGTTCTTAGAAGTCTAGCATGCTAGTTTAGCTTTCGTGCAATGTTTCGTAACCTAAAGAGGCCAATTGACCAAGCTATGATTCAAATTGCTCAAAAATGGCACATGCTCGTCTATGGAGGGAGTTGAGCAATTCCAAAGCATCAAAGTGGACCTTTGCACTCTATTTACAGTTCCTAGAAGTCTTGCATGCTAATTTAGCTTTCGTGCTATGTTTCGTAAGCTAAAGAGGCCAATAGACCAAGCTATGATTCAAATTGCACAAAAACATCAAATGCTCATCTCTGGAGGGAGTTGAGCAATTCCAAAGCATCAAAGTGGACCTTTCCACTCTATTTAGTGTTCTTAGAAGTCTAGTATGCTAGTTTTGGTTTCGTGCAATGTTTCGTAAGCTAAAGATGCCAATAGACCAAGCTATGATTCAAATTGCACAAAAACGTCGAATGCTTGTCTATGGAGGGAGTTGAGCAATTTCAAAGCAGCAAAGTGGACCTTTTCACTCTATTTAGTGTTCTTTGAAGTCTAGCATGCTAATTTAGCTTTCGTGCAATGTTTCGTAAGCTAAAGAGGCCAATAGACCAAGCTATGATTCAAATTGCACAACAACGTAAAATGCTCGTCTATGGAGGGAGTTGAGGAATTCCAAAGCATCAAAGTGGACCTTTGCACTCCATTTACAGTTCCTAGAAGTCTTGCATGCTAATTTAGCTTTCGTGCTATGTTTCGTAAGCTAAAGAGGCCAATAGACCAAGCTATGATTCAAATTGCACAAAAACATCAAATGCTCATCTATGGAGGGAGTTGAGCAATTCCAAAGCATCAAAGTGGACTTTGGCACTCTATTTAGTGTTCTTAGAAGTCTAGTATGCTAGTTTTGCTTTCGTGCAATGTTTCGTAAGCTAAAGATGCCAATAGACCAAGCTATGATTCAAATTGCACAAAAATGTCCAATGCTCGTCTATGGAGGGAGTTGAGCAATTCCAAAGCATCAAAGTGTACCTTTGCACTCTATTTAGTGTTCTTAGAAGTCTAGCATGCTAATTTAGCTTTCGTGCAATGTTTCGTAAGCTAAAGAGGCCAATAGACCAAGCTATGATTCAAATTGCACAAAAACGTCAAATGCTCGTCTATGGAGGGAGTTGAGCAATTCCAAAACATCAAAGTGGACCTTTGAACTCTATTTGGTGTTCTTAGAAGTCTAGCATGTTAGTTTTTCTTTCGTGCAATGATTCGTAAGATAAAGATGCCAATAGACCAAGCTATGATTCAAATTGCACAAAAACGCAAAATGCTCGTCCATGGAGGGAGTTGACCAATTCCAAAGCATCAAAGTGGAACTTTGCACTGTATTTAGAGTTCCTAGAAGTCTAGCATGCTAATTTAGCTTTCGTGCTGTGTTTCGTAAGCTAAAAAGGCCAATAGACCAAGCTATGATTCAAATTGCACAAAAACGTCAAATGCTCGTATATGGAGGGAGTTGAGGAATTCCAATGGATCAAAGTGGAACTTTGCACTGTATTTAGAGTTCCTAGAAGTCTAGCATGCTAATTTAGCTTTCGTGCTGTGTTTCGTAAGCTAAAAAGGCCAATAGACCAAGCTATGATTCAAATTGCACAAAAACGCCAAATGCTCGTCCATGGAGGGAGTTGAGCAATTCCCAAGCATCAAAGTGGACCTTTGCACTCTATTTAGAGTTCCTAGAAGTCTAGCATGCTAATTTAGCTTTCGTGCAATGTTTCGTAAGCTAAAGAGGCCAATAGACCAAGCTATGATTCAAATTGCACAAAAACGTCGAATGCTTGTCTATGGAGGGAGTTGAGGAATTTCAAAGCATCAAAGTGGACCTTTGCACTCTATTTAGTGTTCCTAGAAGTCTAGCATGCTAGTTTAGCTTTCGTGCAATGTTTCGTAAGCTAAAGAAGCCAATAGACCAAGCTATGATTCAAATTGCTCAAAAACGCCAAATGCTCGTCTATGGATAAAGTTGAGCAATTCCAAAGCATCAAAGTGGAGATTTGTACTCTATTTAGTGTTCTTAGTAGTCTAGCATGCTTGTTTAGCTTTCATGTAACGTTTCGTAAGGTACAGATGACAATAGACCAAGTTATGTTTCAAATTGCACAAAAACGTCAAATGCTCATCTATAAAGTGGGTTGAGCAATCCCAAAGCGTCAAAGTGGACCTTTGGACTCTATTTAGTGTTCTTAGAAGTCTAGAAAGCTAGTTTAGCTTTCGTGCAATGTTTCGTCAGCTAAAGAGGCCAATAGACCAAGCTATGATTCAAATTGCACAAAAACGTCAAATGCTCATCTATGGAGTGGGTTGAGCAATCCCAAAGCGTCAAAGTGGACCTTTGGACTCTATTTAGTGTTCTTAGAAGTCTAGAAAGCTAGTTTAGCTTTCGTGCAATGTTTCGTCAGCTACAGAGGCCAATAGACCAAGCTATGATTCAAATTGCACAAAAACGTCAAATGCTCATCTATGGAGTGGGTTGAGCAATCCCAAAGCATCAAAGTGGACCTTTGGACTCTATTTAGTGTTCTTAGAAGTCTAGAAAGCTAGTTTAGCTTTCGTGCAATGTTTCGTCAGCTAAAGAGGCCAATAGACCAAGCTATGATTCAAATTGCACAAAAACGTCAAATGCTCATCTATGGAGTGGGTTGAGCAATCCCAAAGCGTCAAAGTGGACCTTTGGACTCTATTTAGTGTTCTTAGAAGTCTAGAAAGCTAGTTTAGCTTTCGTGCAATGTTTCGTCAGCTAAAGAGGCCAATAGACCAAGCTATGATTCAAATTGCACAAAAATGTCCAATGCTCGTCTATGGAGGGAGTTGAGCAATTCCAAAGCATCAACGTGGACCTTTACACTCTATTTAGTGTGATTAGAAGTCTAGCATGCTAGTTTAGCTTTCGTGCAATGTTTCGTAAGCTAAAGATGCCAATAGACCAAGCTATGATTCAAATTGCACAAAAACGCCAAATGCTCGTGTATGGAGGGAGTTGAGCAATTCCAAAGCATCAAAGTGGACCTTTGCACTCTATTTAGAGTTCCTAGAAGTCTAGCATGCTAATTTCGCTTTCGTGCAATGTTTCAGAAGCTAAAGAGGCCAATAGACCAAGTTATGTTTCAAATTGCACAAAAACGTCAAATGCTCGTCTATGGAGTGGGTTGAGCAATTCCAAAGCATCAAAGTGGACCTTTGCACTCTATTTAGTGTTCTTGGAAGTCTAGCATGCTAGTTTAGCTTTCGTGCAATGTTTCGTAAGCTAAAGAGGCCAATAGACCAAGCTATGATTCAAATTGCTCAAAAACGCCAAATGCTCGGCTATGGAGCAAGTTGAGCAATTCCAAAGCATCTAAGTGGAGATTTGTACTCTATTTAGTGTTCTTAGTAGTCTAGCATGCTTGTTTAGCTTTCATGTAACGTTTCGTAAGGTAAAGATGACAATAGACCAAGTTATGTTTCAAATTGCACAAAAACGTCAAATGCTCGTCTATGGAGTGGGTTGAGCAATCCCAAAGCGTCAAAGTGGACCTTTGGACTCTATTTAGTGTTCTTAGAAGTCTAGAAAGCTAGTTTAGCTTTCGTGCAATGTTTCGTAAGCTAAAAATGCCAATACACCAAGCTATCATTCAAATTGCACAACAACGCCAAATGCTCGTCTATCGAGGGAGTTGAGCAATTCCAAAGCATCAAAGTGGACCTTTGCACTCTATTCAGAGTTCAGTGAAGTCTAGCATGCTAATTTAGCTTTCGTGCAATGTTTCGTAAGCTAAAGAGGCCAATAGACCAAGCTATGATTCAAATTGCACAAAAATGTCCAATGCTCGTCTATGGAGGGAGTTGAGCAATTCCAAAGCATCAACGTGGACCTTTGCACTCTATTTAGTGTGATTAGAAGTCTAGCATGCTATTTTAGCTTTCGTGCAATGTTTCGTAAGCTAAAGATGCCAATAAACCAAGCTATGATTCAAATTGCACAAAAACGCCAAATGCTCGTGTATGGAGCGAGTTGAGCAATTCCAAAGCATCAAAGTGGACCTTTGCACTCTATTTAGAGTTCCTAGAAGTCTAGCATGCTAATTTAGCTTTCGTGCAATGTTTCAGAAGCTAAAGAGGCCAATAGACCAAGTTATGTTTCAAATTGCACAAAAACGTCAAATGCTCGTCTATGGAGTGGGTTGAGCAATTCCAAAGCATCAAAGTGGACCTTTGGACTCTATTTAGTGTTCTTAGAAGTCTAGCATGCTAGTTTAGCTTTCGTGCAATGTTTCGTAGGCTAAAGAGGCCAATAGACCAAGCTATGATTCAAATTGCACAAAAATGTCCAATGCTCGTCTATGGAGGGAGTTGAGCAATTCCAAAGCATCAACGTGGACCTTTGCACTCTATTTAGTGTGATTAGAAGTCTAGCATGCTATTTTAGCTTTCGTGCAATGTTTCGTAAGCTAAAGATGCCAATAGACCAAGCTATGATTCAAATTGCACAAAAACGCCAAATGCTCGTGTATGGTGGGAGTTGAGCAATTCCAAAGCATCAAAGTGGACCTTTGCACACTATTTAGAGTTCCTAGAAGTCTAGCATGCTAATTTAGCTTTCGTGCAATGTTTCAGAAGCTAAAGAGGCCAATAGACCAAGTTATGTTTCAAATTGCACAAAAACGTCAAATGCTCATCTATGGAGTGGGTTGAGCAATTCCAAAGCATCAAAGTGGACCTTTGGACTCTATTTAGTGTTCTTAGAAGTCTAGCATGCTAGTTTAGCTTTCGTGCAATGTTTCGTAAGCTAAAGATGCCAATAGACCAAGCTATGATTCAAATTGCACAAAAATGTCCAATGCTCGTCTATGGAGGGAGTTGAGCAATTCCAAAGCATCAAAGTGGACCTTTGCACTCCATTTAGTGTGATTAGAAGTCTAGCATGCTAGTTTAGCTTTCGTGCAATGTTTCGTAAGCTAAAGATGCCAATAGACCAAGCTATGATTCAAATTGCACAAAAACGCCAAATGCTCGTGTATGGAGGGAGTTGAGCAATTCCAAAGCATCAAAGTGGACCTTTGCACTCTATTTAGAGTTCCTAGAAGTCTAGCATGCTAATTTAGCTTTCGTGCAATGTTTCAGAAGCTAAAGAGGCCAATAGACCAAGTTATGTTTCAAATTGCACAAAAACGTCAAATACTCGTCTATGGAGTGGGTTGAGCAATTCCAAAGCATCAAAGTGGACCTTTGGACTCTATTTAGTGTTCTTAGAAGTCTAGCATGCTAGTTTAGCTTTCGTGCAATGTTTCGTAAGCTAAATATGCCAATTGACCAAGCTATGATTCAAATTGCATAAAACGCCAAATTCTCGTCTATGGAGGGAGTTGAGCAATTCCAAAGCATTAAAGTGGACCTTTGCACTCTATTTAGAATTCCTAGAAGTCTAGCATGCTATTTTAGCTTTCGTGCAATGTTTCGTAAGCTAAAGAGGGGCCAATAGACCAAGCTATGATTCAAATTGTACAAAAACGTTAAATGCTCGTCTATGAAAGGAGTGGAGCATTTCCAATGGATCAAAGTGAACCTTTTCACTCTAGTTAGTGTTCTTTGAATTCTAGCATGGCAGTTTAGCTTTCGTGCAATGTTTCGTAAGCTAAAGATGCCAATAGACCAAGCTATGATTCAAATTGCTCAAAAACGCCAAATGCTCGTCTATGGAGGGAGTTGACCAATTCTAAAGCATCAAAGTGGACCTTTGCACTCTATTTAGAGTTCCTAGAAGTCTAGCATGCTATTTTAGCTTTCGTGCAATGTTTCGTAAGCTAAAGAGTGGCCAATAGACCAAGCTATCATTCAAATTGCACAAAAACGTCAATTGCTCGTCTATGATGGGAGTGGAGCATTTCCAATGGATCAAAGTGAACCTTTTCACTCTAGTTAGTGTTCTTAGAATTCTAGCGTGGCAGTTTAGCTTTCGTGCAATGTTTCGTAAACTAAAGATGCCAATAGACCAAGCTATGATTCAAATTGCACAAAAACGTCAAATGCTCGTCTATGGAGTGGGTTGAGCAATTCCAAAGCATCAAAGTGGACCTTTGGACTCTATTTAGTGTTCTTAGAAGTCTAGCATGCTAGTTTAGCTTTCGTGAAATGTTTCGTAAGCTAAAGAGGCCAATAGACCAAGCTATGATTCAAATTGCACAAAAATGTCCAATGCTCGTCTATGGAGGGAGTTGAGCAATTCCAAAGCATCAACGTGGACCTTTGCACTCTCTTTAGTGTGATTAGAAGTCTAGCATGCTATTTTAGCTTTCGTGCAATGTTTCGTAAGCTAAAGATGCCAATAGACCAAGCTATGATTCAAATTGCACAAAAACGCCAAATGCTCGTGCATGGTGGGAGTTGAGCAATTCCAAAGCATCAAAGTGGACCTTTGCACTCTATTTAGAGTTCCTAGAAGTCTAGCATGCTAATTTAGCTTTCGTGCAATGTTTCAGAAGCTAAAGAGGCCAATAGACCAAGTTATGTTTCAAATTGCACAAAAACGTCAAATGCTCATCTATGGAGTGGGTTGAGCAATTCCAAAGCATCAAAGTGGACCTTTGGACTCTATTTAGTGTTCTTAGAAGTCTAGCATGCTAGTTTAGCTTTCGTGCAATGTTTCGTAAGCTAAAGATGCCAATAGACCAAGCTATGATTCAAATTGCACAAAAATGTCCAATGCTCGTCTATGGAGGGAGTTGAGCAATTCCAAAGCATCAAAGTGGACCTTTGCACTCTATTTAGTGTGATTAGAAGTCTAGCATGCTAGTTTAGCTTTCGTGCAATGTTTCGTAAGCTAAAGATGCCAATAGACCAAGCTATGATTCAAATTGCACAAAAACGCCAAATGCTCGTGTATGGAGGGAGTTGAGCAATTCCAAAGCATCAAAGTGGACCTTTGCACTCTATTTAGAGTTCCTAGAAGTCTAGCATGCTAATTTAGCTTTCGTGCAATGTTCCAGAAGCTAAAGAGGCCAATAGACCAAGTTATGTTTCAAATTGCACAAAAACGTCAAATACTCGTCTATGGAGTGGGTTGAGCAATTCCAAAGCATCAAAGTGGACCTTTGGACTCTATTTAGTGTTCTTAGAAGTCTAGCATGCTAGTTTAGCTTTCGTGCAATGTTTCGTAAGCTAAATATGCCAATTGACCAAGCTATGATTCAAATTGCATAAAAACGCCAAATTCTCGTCTATGGAGGGAGTTGAGCAATTCCAAAGCATCAAAGTGGACCTCTGCACTCTATTTAGAGTTTCTAGAAGTCTAGCATGCTATTTTAGCTTTCGTGCAATGTTTCGTAAGCTAAAGAGGGGCCAATAGACCAAGCTATGATTCAAATTGTACAAAAACGTTAAATGCTCGTCTATGAAGGGAGTGGAGCATTTCCAATGGATCAAAGTGAACCTTTTCACTCTAGTTAGTGTTCTTTGAATTCTAGCATGGCAGTTTAGCTTTCGTGCAATGTTTCGTAAGCTAAAGATGCCAATAGACCAAGCTATGATTCAAATTGCTCAAAAACGCCAAATGCTCGTCTATGGAGGGAGTTGAGCAATTCTAAAGCATCAAAGTGGACCTTTGCACTCCATTTAGAGTTCCTAGAAGTCTAGCATGCTATTTTAGCTTTCGTGCAATGTTTCGTAAGCTAAAGAGGGGCCAATAGACCAAGCTATCATTCAAATTGCACAAAAACGTCAAATGCTCGTCTATGATGGGAGTGGAGCATTTCCAATGGATCAAAGTGAACCTTTTCACTCTAGTTAGTGTTCTTAGAATTCTAGCATGGCAGTTTAGCTTTCGTGCAATGTTTCGTAAGCTAAAGATGCCAATAGACCAAGCTATGATTCAAATTGCTCAAAAATGTCAAATGCTCGTCTATGGAGGGAGTTGAGCAATTCCAAAGCATCAAAGTGGACCTTCGCACTCTATTTAGAGTTCCTAGAAGTCTAGCATGCTATTTTAGCTTTCGTGCAATGTTTCGTAAGCTAAAGATGCCAATAGACCAAGCTATGATTCAAATTGCACAAAAACGCCAAATGCTCGTGTATGGTGGGAGTTGAGCAATTCCAAAGCATCAAAGTGGACCTTTGCACTCTATTTAGAGTTCCTAGAAGTCTAGCATACTAATTTAGCTTTCGTGCAATGTTTCAGAAGCTAAAGAGGCCAATAGACCAAGTTATGTTTCAAATTGCACAAAAACGTCAAATGCTCATCTATGGAGTGGGTTGAGCAATTCCAAAGCATCAAAGTGGACCTTTGGACTCTATTTAGTGTTCTTAGAAGTCTAGCATGCTATTTTAGCTTTCGTGCAATGTTTCGTAAGCTAAAGATGCCAATAGACCAAGCTATGATTCAAATTGCACAAAAATGTCCAATGCTCGTCTATGGAGGGAGTTGAGCAATTCCAAAGCATCAAAGTGGACCTTTGCACTCTATTTAGTGTGATTAGAAGTCTAGCATGCTAGTTTAGCTTTCGTGCAATGTTTCGTAAGCTAAAGATGCCAATAGACCAAGCTATGATTCAAATTGCACAAAAACGCCAAATGCTCGTGTATGGAGGGAGTTGAGCAATTCCAAAGCATCAAAGTGGACCTTTGCACTCTATTTAGAGTTCCTAGAAGTCTAGCATGCTAATTTAGCTTTCGTGCAATGTTTCAGAAGCTAAAGAGGCCAATAGACCAAGTTATGTTTCAAATTGCACAAAAACGTCAAATACTCGTCTATGGAGTGGGTTGAGCAATTCCAAAGCATCAAAGTGGACCTTTGGACTCTATTTAGTGTTCTTAGAAGTCTAGCATGCTAGTTTAGCTTTCGTGCAATGTTTCGTAAGCCAAATATGCCAATTGACCAAGCTATGATTCAAATTGCATAAAAACGCCAAATTCTCGTCTATGGAGGGAGTTGAGCAATTCCAAAGCATCAAAGTGGACCTTTGCACTCTATTTAGAGTTTCTAGAAGTCTAGCATGCTATTTTAGCTTTCGTGCAATGTTTCGTAAGCTAAAGAGGGGCCAATAGACCAAGCTATGATTCAAATTGTACAAAAACGTTAAATGCTCGTCTATGAAGGGAGTGGAGCATTTCCAATGGATCAAAGTGAACCTTTTCACTCTAGTTAGTGTTCTTTGAATTCTAGCATGGCAGTTTAGCTTTCGTGCAATGTTTCGTAAGCTAAAGATGCCAATAGACCAAGCTATGATTCAAATTGCTCAAAAACGCCAAATGCTCGTCTATGGAGGGAGTTGAGCAATTCTAAAGCATCAAAGTGGACCTTTGCACTCTATTTAGAGTTCCTAGAAGTCTAGCATGCTATTTTAGCTTTCGTGCAATGTTTCGTAAGCTAAAGAGGGGCCAATAGACCAAGCTATCATTCAAATTGCACAAAAACGTCAAATGCTCGTCTATGATGGGAGTGGAGCATTTCCAATGGATCAAAGTGAACCTTTTCACTCTAGTTAGTGTTCTTAGAATTCTAGCATGGCAGTTTAGCTTTCGTGCAATGTTTCGTAAGCTAAAGATGCCAATAGACCAAGCTATGATTCAAATTGCTCAAAAATGTCAAATGCTCGTCTATGGAGGGAGTTGAGCAATTCCAAAGCATCAAAGTGGACCTTCGCACTCTATTTAGAGTTCCTAGAAGTCTAGCATGCTAATTTAGCTTTCGTGCAATGTTTCGTAAGCTAAAGAGGCCAATAGACCAAGCTATGATTCAAATTGCACAAAAACGTCAAATGCTCATCTATGGAGGGAGTTGAGCAATTCCAAAGCATCAAAGTGGACCTTTGCACTCTATTTAGAGTTCCTAGAAGTCTAGCATGCTAATTTAGCTTTCGTGCAATGTTTCGTAAGCTAAAGAGGCCAATAGACCAAGCTATGATTCAAATTGCACAAAAACGTCAAATGCTCGTCTATGGAGGGAGTTGAGGAATTCCAAAGCATCAAAGTGGACCTTTGGACTCTATTTACAGTTTCTAGAAGTCTTTCATGCTAATTTAGCTTTCGTGCTTGTTGGGATTATGTCCTAAAAACATACCATGTATGACAGTTCTGAGGTTTATTGATGAATATTTAATATTGCATTATGTGTATTAGATGTCTTTTCATTTATGTATGAATGTTCCATCAATGTGTGAGTATAGACAGACACAAGATTCACTATTACATCCGAAATAAATTAGTCACAACCAGATCAACAAAGTTAGGCACTTTGTTGATATAGGTTGTAGTGCATGGACATCTCCAAATAGGGGAGTGGTTTGTATTGATCACTCGAGAGGAGTCTCGGATTGGTGCACTGGTGTATGTAAGGAAACATACATTGACGGACTTACATAGGAAGGAACAACCAGAAAAGTACTATCAATGAGTTGTTCATCCTATAGCTGTGAGAGTACGATATCTCTTAAGCTTGAGTAGGTCAATACTTTCATACTTATAGCGTGTGCGTTTTGATTCATCAATGAGTGAGACACACACTATTGTCAATATACTCGATGGATTGGATGTATGCCACTAGGGTGTGGGAGCATACCTACAAAATAGTCATTCATGTACTTTCGGGATACGGAAGTGTAAGCACCCACCTGAGAGGTTCAAATTAATCTACCCAGAAACTCTGCAGAGTGATCCTTATGGATCAAGCGTTAGCATCTAGATTGATCGACGGGTCAATCTAATACGCTTAGTGGATAGATATAAGGGAACTGAGAACTCAGGGGAAATATGGACTTTGGAGTGTTTGATAGTACACAAACTCTCACTTCAACTTACCGGGTGTTGCATGGAGGATATATTCGTACACATCTCACAGGTCAGGGACAGGTTTCTAATAAGGAAAAGCCTCGATGTAAGTATCGTACATCTCTGGGAGTTCATCCATAGTTCAGGTGGTGTCAGACGAACATTGGATTGAAATATTATTCCTAGTCATAGGGCTTGGCGGTAAAGAATAATATTTTGGGAGCCTAGATTTGTATGTCCTGCGGAGTCCCCTTGGTAGCCTCATTTTAGTCTCTCGTCCTATTAAAGGAAGATCGGCAAATTTCACCATATCACAACGGTCATTGGGATATTTACAAGAATAGAATTTGTATGACAAATAGATATAATTTTATTGGGTTTTGGATTTCCAAAGATAACCCTAAGATGAAATTATTTTTGTTAAGATATACAAAATTCTTGTAAGTGTATTTATGATAAAATAATAAGTCTCGGAATTTTGATTTGGATTGTAAAATAAATATTTTACATAATCAAAATTAAAGTCAAGAATGGACTAAGGATCAAAATAATATTTGAGCCTTGAATTCTTGAAGTATTGGGCCAAGCATGCTTTGCATTGCAAAAACATGAACAGCCCAATGAGAAATAAAAGAGGCGTCAATTATAAGTAGTTGACAAGGTCTCCTTTATTGGTTTTCCTAATTCCCATTGGATTAGTAAAACTAAACCTAATAGGGACTCCATTATTTTTATATAAATACAACATGTGCTCTACGATTTACTCAATTCTTAGGCAGCACAATTGCGGCACAACCGTGTCCTATTAAATACAAAGAAAAACAAAGTATTGAGTTTAAAAAAAGTGATGGCCGTATAGTTGATTTTTGGTTCACCACCAATCGGTGATTCTTTGCTTTGCACGTTCGCAAGGAGATTAAGGGGAATACCAAGGAAACGACGTAGGCATTCCAAGTTGGTAGAGATCAAGCCGGTGGTTCGTGCCTTCAAGAAAAGAAGAAAGCTTAGGACCTCGATTTTGAAAAGGTTGGTTAATCTCTAACTTTTTTGATGCCATGTTGTGTGTACTTGATCTTGTTTTAATAATTGCTAGGATATAAACCTAGAAGCATGCTAGGATTATTTACAAAGATTAAAACTTGATTTTGTGTGTTTGATTAACATGTTAAAATAAGATTTGAGATCAAATAAATTTTTAGAAGCATGTTAGGCAAAAACACGCTATGGCCGTAGGGCATCGTTTGTTAAATTTTGATTTATACCTATGCTAAGACGATCCTAGTTAGCTTCCGCTGCGTGTCTAAAATTAGTTTTAGCAACCAACAAATGGTATCGAAGCCAAACTTAGTATGTATTAAGTCAAGATTAACACAAAGATTCATAAGAAAAATAATTGCGCGCTAGATTGGTGCCTAGGGTGTGCGATTGATTTTGTGAATTTTTGGATGTCACTAACACTTGTTTTGCAGCCTTGAGATACTGTACTAAGCTGGTATTAATTTATTTAATTTTATTGTTTTGGGTTGTAACCCATAGGCTCGCGTTTAGAGTCTATGGGATATTTTTTGTAAAGCTGTTTTTTTTTTTCAGATTTGTAGTTTCCATGCTTTGTAAATTCATTAGAATCACTTGTAAGCCTTCCCCAAGGCATAGGATTTTTGTACTAGTACTTAGTGATGTTATGAATAGAAAAGCATCAATAAATCGCGAAGAAACACAGCTGAAAAATTGCAGCAGCCAAGACAAGTTGTGTGCGCGACAGATTTTCCAGATTTGTGCTTGGAGTGTTCCTAAGGGGTATTTCGGGTTGTACCTCAATTTTTTGGGTAACCAAAATATTTCTGGACTAGGGACACCCCTGGACAGCCTCTGGAAGTCGTGAACGCAGGTTCGTGATGGAGTTCGACACAAAGAAAATTCCCGAAAGTGAAGCAGACTCACGGCCCACGGCTAGGGTTTCTCCCTAGTCTTCGAGTCACGATTGGAGATGGATATCTGCATGTTGGACATCATGAAGACCAGCTTAGATACAGTATCATATGTGTTTATTATGTTTGTTTATTTTGCTTTATTCAATTATGCTTTTACTTATGTGAATGGATGTATGATTAAATTGGCATATAGACAAGCCTTGGCACCGGGCTTATTAGGAATCACCTTTCGACATCTAATAAGCTACATGTAATTACATGATTAGATGAACTTTCGTGGCATAATTTAATAGATTAAAGATTTAGGTTAATCACCTAATTAACTATTGGGAATAATTATGAGTTTAATCACGTGGAATTACATAATTGGTTAACGATTAAAGGTTGATTCGAGCCACTAGGATCTAAGGTAATCTTCAACCAGAAAAACCCTAATAATAAATTATTGAGTGGGAGAGGGTTATATCTAATGACATGACCCACGGCTTCCCAAAGGTTAATCCTCACTAGGGTATATAAACTTACTCGTGTTGCATGCGCAACCCCCCTCTGGGATGGAGTTTATATGCCAGGTCTAGTGGGAGGATTTCAAGTGGAAATTTTGATTCTTATTTGTAGATGGGTACTTACTCGTGTTGCATGCGCAACCCCCCTCTGGGATGGAGTATCCATTAGTTGCAATAGTAGAATTGAAAGCTGATAACTTATGACACGCTTGTATGAAAGCTTACTCGTGTTGCACGCGCAACCCCCCTCTGGGATGGAGTTTTCACATGAGCAAGTTCCAGTAGGTTAAACCTTGGTTTACACTCAACCTACAAAGGAGCCAAATAAATAGCGATCAAGAAATTCAAGAGGCCCAAAAGGCTAGACGCTTGAATTTATTTGACTAAGTTAGACTTGGGTCAACTAGGCAAGCAATTGTTGTTGGTTGTTACGCTATTACATTTTATTTACTTAGTAAATGTTTGGGTTTTCATTACTTAGTAGATATGTAAAAAGATTAAATAATTGGAGCATTCATCTGATGCATTTTAAATGTTCTAAATTTCAGATGTCGTTTTCTCCACTTATTTCCATATTGAATGAAAACAAACTATCTGGACCGAATTATGTTGATTGGAAACGAAACTTGGACATAGTGCTCACCTCAGGTGGGTACAAGTATGTTCTGATCGAGGATTGTCCTGAGTTGGGCCCTGACCCAACAGATGAGGACAGATTGGCTCGGCAAAAATGGATCAATGCCAATGACATGGCCAAGTGCTATATCTTAGCGTCTTTATCGCCAGTCTTACAGAAACAACATGAGAGCATGCAGACAGCTGGAGACGTGATCTTCAGTCTGCAGGAAATGTTCCAACAAACCACTCGTCCTGCAAGGCAGCAAGCGATAAAGAAGTTGATGAACGCCAAGCAGGCCGAGGGTACTCCCGTGAGAGAGCATATGCTCAAGGTCATGGAGTACCTCTATGAAGCCTTGGATCTTGGTGCTGAAATCGATGGACAAACGTAGGTGGATATGGTCTTGGAGACCTTGTCAAGCTCATTCTCCCAGTTCAAGTTGAACTTCAACATGAACAAGATGGAGATGTCTCTTCCAATGCTTATGAAGGAACTTCAATCCGCTGAGCAGATAATGGGAAAGGAGAAGCAAGTCCATTTTGTTAAAGTTTCTAATTCTGGGCCCAAAAAGCCTAAGAATAAGAAGAAGCAAGCCACTGCTGCCAAAGGCCCAAAGATAAAGAAAAAGGGCAAGGTTGTGAACGGAAAAGGCAAATGCTTTCATTGCAACCAGAAAGGGCACTGGAAAAGTGATTGCCCAAAGCTTCTAGCAAAGAAGCAGATTGAGGGTAATATTCTATTTATTGAGACTTGTTTTGTCATATCCTGATCTAATTTTACACTATTCGTAGTATCTTATCGTGGTGGTTGAGGTGGAGTGAACCTCTGTGTTGGTGAATCGGTATTTGAAGAGAATAAAATTAAAGTGTGAATAAATATTTTAATAAATGGGGAATTTTAAAAGAAAACTTTTGGAGTAAAAAAAAAAAAAAAAATACTTAAATCCGATTTAAATTTGATTTGTTATGAATTTTGAAGTAAATTGTAACAATTTAGTTGGGGGTGTTTTTGACAGGTGGGTGTTTTTGGTAAGTCAAAGTTATTATAAATGAAAACTTAAAACGAAAAAAACCTTACGCAGTTTTTTCTTTTTTTTCCTTTTCTCTCTCCCGTACATCTTTGTTACTATTCATTTTCTGAGTTCGACGACGGTGAGCGACACCACCGGTGTCAAAAGAAGCGTATTGACGAGACGAGTCTAACCCAACTTGAATCACGTCGATCGGAGTTGTGGTTAGGGAGATATCGGAGTTTGAAGTTCCGATTTCCTCGGATTTCTTTTGGTCGATCCGGCCGATTCCGGCAACGGTTTGACGTGTTTCAGGTACCTATGAGTTTATCTCATCGAGTTCTTCAATTTGATATAAGATTTGACAGGTTTGGGTGGTCGGATCGCCGGCGATGGGGTTAAATGGGTTTCCGGCGAGTTGACCGAGTCATGCCGAGTTGACTCAGTTGACCGGCGAGTTGACTCGGTTGACCGGCGAGTTGACTCGGCTGGGTACTATTTGACCCGGTCGGGTACTATTTGACCCGGTTCGGTACTATTTGACCCGGTTCGGTACTATTTGACTATTGACTTTGACTCGGTTACTATTTATACGTTGACTTTGACCAGTACTATTTGGCCGTTGACCATAGTTGACCGACCGTATTTTTTACAGTATTTACATATATCGTGTTTTTCGGTGTAGACGGTGGTCACGGTTGAGATTCGGAGCGGGTTAACTTTTGGAGTTAGGGGTTGTCTGGGACGCGTGCTTGGTTTTAGCACTCTGATTTCCAGGTAGGGGTTTCCTTACTCTTGCATGTGACTTTAGAGTTCCGGTTTACGGACTCTGGTGATATTATGGTTTTGTCGGTTTCCGGGGGTGGAAATACGACCTATTTTGCATGTTGATTTATATTCCCTGTTATATATATTACTGTTGGTATGTTTTCTGAGAGTGAGGTGATTGGAGGTGTTGGATGTGGATGTGGATATGGATGTGGATTGTGGGCCCATATAGGCGCCCAAATGATCAGATATGGATTTCTGATGGATGATATATATACATATACAGACCGGATATATACCGGTGGACCGTCTGAGATGGGGTGCATCACAGGGGACGCCCTCTGGTGTAGGCTATGCTATCGGGATACCCGATCCTCATCCAGTTTCGGTGTGGACCTGGATTGGGAGACACCCTACGGGGATTAGGGTGGGTCCAGGGGTGTGATGGATTGTTGGAGATTGATGTGGTGATTACAGTGTTGGATAACCTTATCGGCTACCATTTCACTTGATTGGATTGGTGTATGGATTTCTGGAGACCAGTGTTGGTGGTTCCAGTGTTGCTTAGCCTTATCGGCTATTGTGCTATTTGGTTGACTTACTGATGGATGTATATTTCCTGTATTGCATACTATGCATTTCATTTCTGGATTTATCATTATTATTTATGGATATTGGCGTTTCCTCTCTACGCCCTACTGAGCTTTGTGGCTCACCCCTCTTCTTTATCCCCCTTTCAGGTGAGTTGGATGTAGGTGATGGCGGTCAGCAGCGGGATGCGTGAGCTGGTGTGTAGCCTTGGGCTGACTCTTAGTGGGTGTGGGAACTTTTGTATTGTATTGATATATATCCTATATGGTTTGGTATCGGGTAGATATGTTTTATTCTTCCGCTATTGTATATGTAGACAGGTGGATGTACCTTGTGGATAGTATGGTAGTTCTTATTATTATTATTATTATGTCTGTTGGGTTTAGTCGTAGATTTGGGATCTGGTTCGGGGGATGGGTTGTCCCCTGCCGGTCACGTCCCTGTGATATAGATACACCTCGGTGTATCTTAGGAGAGAGGGGCGTGACATGTTTAGTGGTTGATTCTACTGTATCCTGGATTGTAGACTCTGGAGCCACTAATCATGTTTGCAATTCATTGCAGGGGTTTCAGGAAACCAGGAAACTTAATAAAGGGGAAATCACTTTGAGGACTGCTTCAGGAGTCATAGTAGAAGCTACTAAAGTAGGAATAGTTAATTTATATTTTGGATGTAATAAGATTTTAACATTGAATGATTGCCTTTATGTTCCGGATATTAGACGAAATTTAATTTCAGTTTCAAGTTTAATGTCAGAAGGGTATCATTTATCTTTCCTTTCTAATGTTACACTTAGTAGATATGGAAAGGAAATATGCGCTGGAACTATGAATGGAAATCTGTTTTATTTACATCCAAATTCCTACTCTGGTAATAATTGTGATATTATGCATGCTGAATCTAGAAAGAGAAAGGCCACATCCAATGAGGAAACCCTTTGGCACTTACGACTTGGCCATATTAACCAAACAAGAATCAATAGGCTAGTTCATGATGGGTCACTCGGCCCATTAGATATGAACAGTATGCCACAATGTAGGTCTTGTTTAGAAGGTAAAATGACTAAGAGGTCGTTCAAGTCCAAAGGCCTTAGGGCTAATGATTTGCTTGAGTTGGTGCATACAGACGTATGTGGACCGATGACGGTACAAGCCCGAGGAGGTTTTGAGTACTTCATTACATTTACTGATGATTACTCTAGGTATGGATGCATTTATCTAATGCGCCGCAAGTCTGAGGCTTTTGACAAGTTCAAAGAGTTTAAGGCTTTTGCGGAGAACTAATTGGATAAACGCATCAAAGCTGTACGGTCTGACCGTGGTGGTGAATGCATGCTAGATGAGTATAAATAGTATCTCACGGATAATGGCATTGTTACTCAGTTTTCTGCACCTAGAACGCCTCAACAAAATGGGGTAGCAAAAAGGAGAAACAGAACTCTACTGGATATGGTAAGATGCATGATGTGTCATGCTACTCTTCCTGAATCTTTTTGGGGATATGCCCTAGAAACTGCCATGCACATCTTGAATTTAGTACCGTCTAAGTCAGTATCAAAGACACCTCATGTGATGTGGACTGGACGCAAGTCTGATCCTAGAAATCTAAAAGTTTGGGGATGTTCGGCTTTTGTACTGGCAGATAAGACAACTAAATTTGGACCAAGATCTGTGTTGTGCTATTGGGGCGGAAGACGTGGGAGAGGTGGGGGCAGGCGGCGAGTGTCTATAGACCCAATAGATGATATTAGAGAGGATCAGGAGGGATATTTAGCACCACAGGGGGTAGAGGCTGTCGTTACTACTTTACGACAGGAGGTTCGGGATGTTACTGAGTTGGTACGAGCTCTTGGGCAGACTGTTACAGGACTTGTGACACAGATGACTGCTCCAGTCCCAGTTGCATTACAGGCTCCTGTTGAGGTTCCAGCACAGGTTCTGGCTTTGGGTGAGTTACAGGAGGGTGTAGGACAGATTGTGGAGGCACAGGTAGCTCCTTTGGTGATTGATACGTCGATCAAGGAGCTAGCAGAGTTACGAAAGACAAATCCTCCGGTATATAGGGGAGTGATAGATCCAGTGGCAGCAGAGGAGTGGGTTCGCCAGTTGCGTAGGAAGATGACTTCCTTACGGATTCCTGAGGAGAGGAGGGCTTTATTAGCTGCTGAGTTTCTGGAGGGGGAGGCTTTTACATGGTGGCAGGTGATGACAGTTAGTCGGGGCAGAGAGGGCATGCCCTGGGCAGAGTTTGAGACTGCTTTTCTGGCACAGTATGTACCACAGACAGTGCGTGTTGCTAAAGCTAAAGAGTTTCTTGAGTTGATTCAGTCTCCGGACATGACAGTGACACAGTATCAGGCTCGTTTTGAGGAGTTAGGGCGATATGGGGAGGAGTATATTTGTACAGAGGAAAAGAAGATATTGAGATTTAGGAGAGGGTTGTCACCAAAGATTTCACCTCATTTGGCGGCTCAGACTATCACCACCTATCATGAGTGTATTGATAAGGCACTTGGAGTGGAGATGACTTTAGTGGAGATTAAGGATTACTGGGAGATTCATAAAAGGAAGCTTGAGAGTTCTACATCTGCTACTGGCGAGAGTAGTCAGCACAGACAGAGGACTGATACTCGGGGCAGCAGCAGAGTCAGGGACAGGGTTCTCAGAGTTGGAGGCAGGGTTACCAAGGAACCAGGCAAGAACAGCAGGGTTCTAGACAGGTTCAGCAGGGGCAGAAACAGGGTCAGCAGAGGCGAAGATTGGATCAGCATGGTCAGGCTCCGAGACGGGATCAGCAGCTCCAGCATTGTTATGCTTGTGGTCAGGTGGGCCATATGATTCGGGATTGTCCTAATCTGTTATGTTTCCAGTGTGGATTGCCAGGACATATGAGGAGAGATTGTCCACAGGGTAGAGGATTTGCACCGCTAGTACCTGGAGGTCAGAGAGCTCCAGCTCCAGCACCAATTCCGATACAGAGGGGTCCTGCAGGACGGGGTAGGCCACTAGTTCAGCAGCAGCAGTGGCAGGTTCAGAGAGGTGGAGTGTATGCACTTAGGCCTGATGTGGTTCCAGCAGAGCGAGATCACCTGGGAGGTAGGTTTCTCTTATTCAGTTCTTGGGCACGTGTTTTGTTTGACACTGGTGCTACTCATTCATTTATTTCTGCATCATTTGCTGAGACATTGGGTTTGGAGATTATGGGAGTGGCGAGGAGATTTATAGTTGATTCACCGCTAGGATCAGGTACCGTGATTAGTGGTGTTTGTAGGGACTGTGTATTTAGTTTCTTAGACCATGAGTTTAGAGCAGATCTGTTTGTGATGCCATTTACTGATTTTGATGTTATTCTTGGATTGGATTGGTTGACTGAGTATGAGGCGGTTATAGAGTGTGCTGAGAGGAGGATTACACTGACCACACCTACGGGGAGGGTTAGATTTCGTGGAACGAGATTGCTTCCGTGTCCACATTTTCTAGATAATCCTCAGTACACCGATTGTGTTATAGCGGGTTTGATTACTTCAGCGTTTAGGAAGGATTCTTCGAACCCTATACCGGTTGTGGAGCATTATATGGATGTTTTTCCTGATGATTTACCGGGGTTGCCACCGCAGAGGGAGATTGATTTTGTCATTGAGTTGTACCCGGGTACAGATTCGATTTCTATACCACCGTATAGTATGGCACCAGCAGAGCTGAAGGAGTTGAACACTCAGTTGACAGATTTACAGAAGTTGGGATTTATCAGACCGAGCACTTCACCTTGGGGAGCACCTGTTTTGTTTGTGAAAAAGAAGGATGGTACGATGCGTATGTGTGTGGACTACCGGCAGCTGAACAGGGTGGCAGTAAAGAACAAATATCCATTGCCGAGGATTAATGATTTGTTTGATCAGTTGAGAGGTAGTCATTATTACTCCAAGATTGATCTCAGATCGGGGTACCATCAGTTGAAGATTAGAGAGGAGGATATTCCAAAGACAGCATTTCGCACACGGTTTGGCCATTATGAGTACTTGGTTATGCCATTTGGGTTAACCAATGCACCTGCAGCGTTTATGGATTTGATGCACAGGGTGTTTAGACCATATCTGGATCAGTTTGTGATTGTGTTCATTGATGATATATTGGTTTATTCAGCCACTGAGGAGGACCACATTAGACACTTGAAGATTGTGTTGCAGACGCTCAGAGAGCATAGATTGTATGCCAAGCTGAGTAAATGTGAATTTTGGATGACTCAGGTGAGATTTTTAGGGCATGTGATTTCTCAGGAGGGTATAGCGGTGGATCCAGCGAAAGTAGAGGCAGTGGTGGCATGGAGGAGACCGAAACATGTAGGAGAGATTCGCAGTTTCCTGGGATTAGCAGGTTACTATCGACGTTTTATTGAGGGATTCTCGCGGATTGCAGCACCGATGACACAGTTGACTCGGAAGGATACTCCATTTGCGTGGACAGATGTGTGTGAGCAGGCATTCCAGGAGTTGAAGACTCGACTCACTTCACCTCCAGTGTTGGTGATACCCGACAGGGGTATTGGTTATCAGGTATATTGTGATGCTTCAGGAGTTGGTTTGGGTTGTGTGTTGATGCAGCCGGAGAGAGTGGTTGAGTATGCTTCACGTTTGTTGAAGCCGCACGAGAGGAATTATCCCGTGCATGATTTGGAGTTGGCTGCGGTAGTGTTCGCACTGAAGCAGTGGAGATATTATCTTTATGGAGAGAGGTTTGAGGTATTTTCGGATCATAGGAGTCTCCGGTACTTGTTTACACAGAGAGATTTAAACCAAAGACAGCGTAGATGGATGGAGTATCTTGAGGACTTTGATTTTACTTTACAGTATCATCCGGGCAAGGCCAATGTGGTGGCTGATGCCTTGAGTAGGAGATTGATTGCAGCTCGATTGGCTATTCAGGAGTTTGGGTTAGTGGATACACTTAGTCAGTATCGACTAGGTGTGGATGAGCGTAGAGATGTACTGAGTTTACGGAGTTTGATTGCTCGTCCAACCCTAGTACAGAGGGTGTTGGATGCACAGTTGGGGGATGCATTATTTGATGACATTGAGGATATGGAGGGATGGGTTAGAGGCACTGATGGTGGAGTCAGATTCAGGGGCAGATTAGTGGTTCCAGAAGATACTGAGTTAAGCGATGAGATACTTCAGGAGGCACATTACTCCCGATTTGCGATGCATCCTGGTGCTACTAAGATGTATCGAGATTTACGGAGGCAGTATTTGTGGAGTGGCATGAAGAGAGATGTGGCACAGACTGTGACTCGATGTCTTACCTGTCAGTAGGTAAAGGCAGAGCATCGAGGACCTGCTGGATTATTGCAACCGCTTCCATTACCTGAATGGAAGTGGGAGCATATCACTATGGATTTTGTAATGGGTTTACCTATGACTCCGCGGAGACATGATGCGGTTTGGGTTGTTGTGGATCGGTTGACAAATACAGCTCATTTTATGCCTATTTGTCAGACAGATTCGATTGAGTCGTTGACGAGATTATATGTACGAGAGATAGTCCGATTGCATGGGGTACCGTTGAGTATTGTGACGGATCGAGTTTAACACAAGAGGGGGGGTGAATTGTGTCCCCAAATTCCAATTGGAATCCCTTTTTCAATTTAAACAAATTAATGGCAATTAACAAGTAGCACACAAATTTGGACTCTAATGATTTTCCTAATCAATATTCAATCCAATGCAAGATGTGATACAATATAGTGAATGACCAAATATCAAATAATCAAGAATTGCACAAAACAGATTTTCAAGCAACACACTGCACACAGATTTTTCAACTCAGATTTTACCTATCAAATGATGTCAAAATGCAACGAAATTTTATATGCAATGTCACAACACCTTAATAAACACTATATCAAAATTTCAGATCAAAATTCAAGGTTTAAGGCAGTCTGCTAATCTCGGACAGATTAGGGTTTTGAAAATCCTGCAGTTTGAAACAAGTAGTAAATATAAACAAGTAAACAAAGAAATCAACACAGCGATTTATAGTAGTTCGGAGACCCTTCTCCTACGTCTACTACCTAGATTCACCAACCTAGGATTTTCCCAACTCCACTAAGGTGTGGTTTTAAGAGACCCACAAAACTCCTTACACCAAGGGTTTCTAAGAACTCCCTCAAACTTCAATGTTTACAATTTCCCCTAACAAAGGGAATTTCTCAATGGGATTTTCAGCCAAGGTTCTCACAGGTTACCTCAAAGGTATTTGGTATGGAACTCTCAAGATTACAGCAACACTCTCAAAGATAGGATTTTAAGAACAAGAGAGGTTTAGATTGTAAGTAAACAAAGCCTAAAGGATATAGAAACTTCCCTTTTGCAAAAGCAAGAGTAGTGAGAAGTCCTTGATTGTAGAGGCTTGTATTGGAGAAGATTGTTGTAGCAAATAGCAAGAAGGCTTGATGATTGATGAACTTGATAGCAAGAGGTTTCTCTCAAGGATAATTTTTCAATTTGCTTCTCCAAGTTGTATGAAAGGGAAGATCCTCTTTTAAAGGCAATTCTCTCCTATGCTTGTAGCCATTGGATCAAACTTCAAGAGTTGATCTCTACCATCCATTGCAGCTCCTAATCTTGGTCATTGATGATTTGAGCAAACAAATCTCCACCATAGAGCATATAGACGTTGCACATGCTCCCTTTTTTAAGTCAAAAATTGCAAGCAAGAAAGTTGTCTTATGCACAACCATTTGATCAATGTATGTCTTCAAATCTTGACCATTCAAACTCTCTTTAATTCTCAGCCATGGATGTAGATTGTACTATGCCATCTTGTCCCTTCATTTTGAATCAAAGACTTCAAAAGTGATCCCTTAGTCAAGGATCTTGTTTGATTGCACCAACACAACTTTCTTGGTAGCACATGTCTTGAGTGAAAATGTCAAGGATCTTGTTTGATTGCACCAACCTAACTTTCTTGGTAGCACATGTCTTGAGTGAAAATGTCAAACAAGAATATATCACTAATGATAGAGAGGACAAGGTTTGTCCCACATGTTTGAAAAGAGTTGTATCTCCATGAAGACCACAACCAATAGCCTCAATGTTTGATTCATTCAACTTGATAAAGTGCCTTAGTGGAAAGTTGGCAAATATAGGATTTTTCATAGTTTCCTAGAGCTCCAAGCTCATTCTTAGAAACTGGACTTCGACCACTCTTGAACATACTGAATTCTGAGCCATATGAGACCACAATGATGATTAACCTACAAGGAAATAGGAGGTAGAACTCCCCAATTGCATGTAAGCTCAAAGAGCTTCATAAAGAGCGCATAGGTTAATTATATTAGAAAAACAACCCAGAAAATTCATATTACTGCATGATAAATCATTTTATATGTATTAGAATGTCCATGTAAAATTTCATAACAATCGGAAATCGTTTGGTCACTCAACCAAGCAATTTGATCACTAATAGTGAAACCGATAAATTCTAAGTGTAAATTCAAAGTCATTTTGCTAACTCAGTGTAAATGACCTTTTCTCTTGAACTTTACTAAATCAAATATGTTCATAGTGATGAAACTAAGATGCACACGAAATTTCATTTAAATCGGAGTTCATTTGGTTCACCACGTTCACAAAGAACACATATGCACAAAATTAGGTAAAACCTAGTTTTGGCGGAATTTAAGCATATGACCAAATATATATGTGATGCACTTAATTTCTCATGATTATAGTCCTAGAACATATATTAAACCTTCATGTATATGTGATTCAAGTTTCAAGTCATTTGGACCTAAGTTGGTTAAGATATGATAATTGGAAAATTGATGCTCTAACTTAGTCCATGTATGTTTGTTTTTAAAACTTAATTTCCAGCACTATCTAAAAAATATATAGTCATTTAAATTCAATTCATATAAATCAAATATTGCTTTAATGTTTCATTATGATTTATAAATGATTTAATATCATCAAAATTAGACATATAGGACCATAGGTCCAACATATTGTATCTGATCGGGATCCCAGATTTACCTCACGGTTTTGGGGCAGTTTCCAGGATACTCTGGGGACGAAACTGAACTTCGGTACAGCTTTTCATCCGCAGACTGATGGACAGAGTGAGCGGACTATTCAGATTCTGGAGGATATGCTTCGGGCTTGTGCGATAGACTTTCGAGGAGATTGGGAGACTCATATTCCTTTAGTGGAGTTTGTGTACAACAATAGCTATCAGAGTAGTATTCAGATGGCACCATTTGAGGCATTATATGGGAGACCTTGTAGATCACCGTTGTGTTGGTCAGAGGTTGGAGATAGACCATTATTGGGTCCAGAGATGGTGCAGCAGACTACTGAGGTGGTGACAGTGATTCGACAGCGGCTTCTGACAGCTCAGTCACGTCAGAAGAGTTACGCGGATAGGAGACGTAGACCTCTAGAGTTTCAGGTGGGGGATCATGTTTTCCTGAGGGTTAGTCCTCGTAGAGGAGTACAGCGGTTTGGGAGAGCGGGGAAGTTATCCCCTAGATTTATAGGGCCATTTGAGATTTTGGAAAGAGTGGGGACGGTAGCTTGTCGATTAGCATTACCCCCACAATTGTCAGGAGTACATGGGGTATTTCATGTGTCTATGTTACGGAGGTACCATAGGGACCCTTCTCATATATTAGATTGGTCTACCTTGGAGATTGGTGAGGACGCTACTTTCGAGACACGTCCTATTAGGATTACGGATAGACAGGAGAGGCGACTACGGTCGAAAACCATACCCTTGGTTAAGGTGATATGGCAACATTATGGAGTGGAGGAGACGACTTGGGAGTTGGAGTCGGATATGCAGACGAGATTTCCGGATTTATTTACTACCTACGTATGATTTAATTTCGGGGACGAAATTTTCTTAAGGGGGGAAGGATGTCATATCCTGATCTAATTTTACACTATTCGTAGTATCTTATCGTGGTGGTTGAGGTGGAGTGAACCTCTGTGTTGGTGAATCGGTATTTGAAGAGAATAAAATTAAAGTGTGAATAAATATTTTAATAAATGGGGAATTTTAAAAGAAAACTTTTGGAGTAAAAAAAAAAAAAAATACTTAAATCCGATTTAAATTTGATTTGTTATGAATTTTGAAGTAAATTGTAACAATTTAGTTGGGGGTGTTTTTGACAGGAGGGTGTTTTTGGTAAGTCAAAGTTATTATAAATGAAAACTTAAAACGAAAAAAACCTTACGCAGATTTTTCTTTTTTTTCCTTTTCTCTCTCCCGTACATCTTTGTTACTATTCATTTTCTGAGTTCGACGACGGTGAGCGACACCACCGGTGTCAAAAGAAGCGTATTGACGAGACGAGTCTAACCCAACTTGAATCACGTCGATCGGAGTTGTGGTTAGGGAGATATCGGAGTTTGAAGTTCCGATTTCCTCGGATTTCTTTTGGTCGATCCGGCCGATTCCGGCAACGGTTTGACGTGTTTCAGGTACCTATGAGTTTATCTCATCGAGTTCTTCAATTTGATATAAGATTTGACAGGTTTGGGTGGTCGGATCGCCGGCGATGGGGTTAAATGGGTTTCCGACGAGTTGACCGAGTCATGCCGAGTTGACTCAGTTGACCGGCGAGTTGACTCGGTTGACCGGCGAGTTGACTCGGCTGGGTACTATTTGACCCGGTCGGGTACTATTTGACCCGGTTCGGTACTATTTGACCCGGTTACTATTTGACTATTGACTTTGACTCGGTTACTATTTATACGTTGACTTTGACCAGTACTATTTGGCCGTTGACCATAGTTGACCGACCGTATTTTTTACAGTATTTACATATATCGTGTTTTTCGGTGTAGACGGTGGTCACGGTTGAGATTCGGAGCGGGTTAACTTTTGGAGTTAGGGGTTGTCTGGGACGCGTGCTTGGTTTTAGCACTCTGATTTCCAGGTAGGGGTTTCCTTACTCTTGCATGTGACTTTAGAGTTCCGGTTTACGGACTCTGGTGATATTATGGTTTTGTCGGTTTCCGGGGGTGGAAATACGACCTATTTTGCATGTTGATTTATATTCCCTGTTATATATATTACTGTTGGTATGTTTTCTGAGAGTGAGGTGATTGGAGGTGTTGGATGTGGATGTGGATATGGATGTGGATTGTGGGCCCATATAGGCGCCCAAATGATCAGATATGGATTTCTGATGGATGATATATATACATATACAGACCGGATATATACCGGTGGACCGTCTGAGATGGGGTGCATCACAGGGGACGCCCTCTGGTGTAGGCTATGCTATCGGGATACCCGATCCTCATCCAGTTTTGGTGTGGACCTGGATTGGGAGACACCCTACGGGGATTAGGGTGGGTCCAGGGGTGTGATGGATTGTTGGAGATTGATGTGGTGATTACAGTGTTGGATAACCTTATCGGCTACCATTTCACTTGATTGGATTGGTGTATGGATTTCTGGAGACCAGTGTTGGTGGTTCCAGTGTTGCTTAGCCTTATCGGCTATTGTGCTATTTGGTTGACTTACTGATGGATGTATATTTCCTGTATTGCATACTATGCATTTCATTTCTGGATTTATCATTATTATTTATGGATATTGGCGTTTCCTCTCTACGCCCTACTGAGCTTTGTGGCTCACCCCTCTTCTTTATCCCCCTTTCAGGTGAGTTGGATGTAGGTGATGGCGGTCAGCAGCGGGATGCGTGAGCTGGTGTGTAGCCTTGGGCAGACTCTTAGTGGGTGTGGGAACTTTTGTATTGTATTGATATATATCCTATATGGTTTGGTATCGGGTAGATATGTTTTATTCTTCCGCTATTGTATATGTAGACAGGTGGATGTACCTTGTGGATAGTATGGTAGTTCTTATTATTATTATTATTATGTCTGTTGGGTTTAGTCGTAGATTTGGGATCTGGTTCGGGGGATGGGTTGTCCCCTGCCGGTCACGTCCCTGTGATATAGATACACCTCGGTGTATCTTAGGAGAGAGGGGCGTGACATGTTTAGTGGTTGATTCTACTGTATCCTGGATTGTAGACTCTGGAGCCACTAATCATGTTTGCAATTCATTGCAGGGGTTTCAGGAAACCAGGAAACTTAATAAAGGGGAAATCACTTTGAGGACTGCTTCAGGAGTCATAGTAGAAGCTACTAAAGTAGGAATAGTTAATTTATATTTTGGATGTAATAAGATTTTAACATTGAATGATTGCCTTTATGTTCCGGATATTAGACGAAATTTAATTTCAGTTTCAAGTTTAATGTCAGAAGGGTATCATTTATCTTTCCTTTCTAATGTTACACTTAGTAGATATGGAAAGGAAATATGCGCTGGAACTATGAATGGAAATCTGTTTTATTTACATCCAAATTCCTACTCTGGTAATAATTGTGATATTATGCATGCTGAATCTAGAAAGAGAAAGGCCACATCCAATGAGGAAACCCTTTGGCACTTACGACTTGGCCATATTAACCAAACAAGAATCAATAGGCTAGTTCATGATGGGTCACTCGGCCCATTAGATATGAACAGTATGCCACAATGTAGGTCTTGTTTAGAAGGTAAAATGACTAAGAGGTCGTTCAAGTCCAAAGGCCTTAGGGCTAATGATTTGCTTGAGTTGGTGCATACAGACGTATGTGGACCGATGACGGTACAAGCCCGAGGAGGTTTTGAGTACTTCATTACATTTACTGATGATTACTCTAGGTATGGATGCATTTATCTAATGCGCCGCAAGTCTGAGGCTTTTGACAAGTTCAAAGAGTTTAAGGCTTTTGCGGAGAACTAATTGGATAAACGCATCAAAGCTGTACGGTCTGACCGTGGTGGTGAATGCATGCTAGATGAGTATAAATAGTATCTCACGGATAATGGCATTGTTACTCAGTTTTCTGCACCTAGAACGCCTCAACAAAATGGGGTAGCAAAAAGGAGAAACAGAACTCTACTGGATATGGTAAGATGCATGATGTGTCATGCTACTCTTCCTGAATCTTTTTGGGGATATGCCC
Source organism: Tripterygium wilfordii (assembly GCF_013401445.1). Lineage (NCBI taxonomy): Eukaryota > Viridiplantae > Streptophyta > Magnoliopsida > Celastrales > Celastraceae > Tripterygium > Tripterygium wilfordii. The sequence goes on from NW_024056418.1 coordinate 39,047, forward strand.
TAGAAACTGCCATGCACATCTTGAATTTAGTACCGTCTAAGTCAGTATCAAAGACACCTCATGTGATGTGGACTGGACGCAAGTCTGATCCTAGAAATCTAAAAGTTTGGGGATGTTCGGCTTTTGTACTGGCAGATAAGACAACTAAATTTGGACCAAGATCTGTGTTGTGCTATTGGGTTGGATTTCCTAAAGGGACTCGTGGTGGCTATTTTTACAATCCTGATAGTCAAAAAGTATTCATTAGCACGAATGCTAGATTCTTAGAAGAGGATTGTATCAACAGCAGTGAACCAAGGAAGATAATCCTTGAAGAACAAAATCTTGATGGTTCAACTTTCGGTCCAACAGAAAATGTTGAGAATGAACAAATAACCGAAACAATTTTGGATGCAACACCAGAGCTTCGTCGTAGTGGGAGGGTCTCATGACCTCCTGAAAGGTTCATGTACTTAGGAGAGTAGGTTTTGGCAGTGTCTGACGAACTTGAACCAGATCCCACTAGTTACGAAGAAGTAGTTTCTGATGTTGATGCAGATCATTGGCTCAAAGCGATGGAATCTGAATTAGATTCTATGTATTCTAATGAAGTGTGGGATCTTGTAGACATACCCGACGGAATAAAACCCATAGGGTGCAAATGGGTCTACAAAAGGAAAAGAGGAGTAGATGGAAAGGTTGAAACCTTTAAAGCAAGGTTGGTGGCAAAGGGCCATACTCAGAAAGAGGGTATAGACTATGAGGAGACTTTCTCACCTGTAGCCATGCTTAAGTCCATCAGAATACTTCTCGCCATATCAGCTCATTTTGATTATGAGATATGGCAGATGGATGTCAAGACGGCTTTCCTCAATGGCCATCTAGACGAAAGCATTTATATGATGCAACCCACCGGATTCGTTGCTGAAAGTCAGCAAAATATGGTTTGCAAGCTTAAGAAGTCCATTTATGGACTTAAGCAAGCATCTAGATCTTGGAACATTCGATTCGATCAGACGATTAAATCCTATGGATTTGATCAAAACCCTGATGAACCGTGTCTATACAAGAGATTGGACGGCGGGAAAATTGTGTTCTTAATTCTCTACGTTGATGACATATTGCTCATCGGAAATGATACTGCAACTTTATCAGCGGTCAAGATATGGTTATCCAATCAGTTTAACATGAAAGACCTAGGAGAAGCAAGCTATGTTCTAGGCATCAAGCTTATGCGAGATCGCGGAACTAGAACATTAGCTCTCTCCCAAGCCACATACATAGAGAAGATTCTAGTCAAGTACGCATTGCATGACTCCAAGAAAGGTCTTTTACCTTTTAGACATGGAGTACCTCTTTCGAAGGACAACTTTCCTAAGACGGAAGAAGAGAAGCGTGAAATGAGTAAGGTGCCATATGCTTCCGCAGTTGGCAGTCTCATGTACGCTATGCTTTGTACTAGGCCAGACATCTGCTATGCAGTGGGATTGGTTAGTAGATATCAATCTAACCCTGGCTTGCATCACTGGACGGCGGTCAAACATATATTCAAGTATCTTCGGAGAACGAAAGATTATATGCTTGTTTACCGTAGTGATGAGATCGTTCCAGTGGGTTATACTGATTCGGATTTCCAAGCAGACAAGGACTCTAGAAGGTCCACGTCCGGTTACGTGTTTACACTTGGTGGTGTAGCCATAAGTTGGAGGAGTGTGAAGCAAACTTGCTTCGCAGACTTCACCATGGAAGCTGAATATGTGGCAGCTTCAGAAGCCGCTAAAGAGGCAATTTGGTTGAGAAAGTTCCTTATGGAATTAGAGGTAGTCCCTAGCGTTGAGAGACCTATCACTTTATATTGTGACAATATGGGTGCAATAGCTCAAAGCAAGGAACCTCGTTACCACAGTAAAGGAAAACACATAGAACGTAAGTTCCATTTGATAAGGGAGTTCGTGCAGCGAAAGGAAGTGGAGATACTAAAGATTGCGTCATTACACAACTTGGCGGATCCATTCACCAAGGCCCTTACTGGAAAGAGTTTCACAGCTCATGTAGAGGGAATGGGTGTTAGGATGCTTTAGGGAGTATGTTCTTTAGTCCAAGTGGGAGTTTGTTGGGATTATGTCCTAAAAACATACCATGTATGACAGTTCTGAGGTTTATTGATGAATATTTAATATTACATTATGTGTATTAGATGTCTTTTCATTTATGTATGAATGTTCCATCAATGTCTAGAGATGTTATTTAAAGTAATCTTGGATACTCAGATACACTTTATGTGTGAGTATAGACAGACACAAGATTCACTATTACATCCGAAATAAATTAGTCACAACCAGATTAACAAAGTTAGGCACTTTGTTGATATAGGTTGTAGTGCATGGACATCTCCAAATAGGGGAGTGGTTTGTCTTGATCACTCGAGAGGAGTCTCGGATTGGTGCACTGGTGTATGTAAGGAAACATACATTGACGGACTTACATAGGAAAGAACAACCAGAAAAGTACTATCAATGAGTTGTTCATCCTATAGCTGTGAGAGTACGATATCTCTTAAGCTTGAGTAGGTCAATACTTTCATACTTATAGCGTGTGCGTTTTGATTCATCAATGAGTGAGACACACACTATTGTCAATATACTCGATGGATTGGATGTATGCCACTAGGGTGTGGGAGCATACCTACAAAATAGTCATTCATGTACTTTCGGGATACGGAAGTGTAAGCACCCACCTGAGAGGTTCAAATTAATCTACCCAGAAACTCTGCAGAGTGATCCTTATGGATCAAGCGTTAGCATCTAGATTGATCGACGGGTCAATCTAATACGCTTAGTGGATAGATATAAGGGAACTGAGAACTCAGGGGAAATATGGACTTTGGAGTGTTTGATAGTACACAAACTCTCACTTCAACTTACTGGGTGTTGCATGGAGGATATATTCGTACACATCTCACAAATCAGGGACAGGTTTCTAATAAGGAAAAGCCTCGATGTAAGTATCGTACATCTCTGGGAGTTCATCCATAGTTCAGGTGGTGTCAGACGAACATTGGATTGAAATATTATTCCTAGTCATAGGGCTTGGCGGTAAAGAATAATATTTTGGGAGCCTAGATTTGTATGTCCTGCGGAGTCCCCTTGGTAGCCTCATTTTAGTCTCTCATCCTATTAAAGGAAGATCGGCAAATTTCACCATATCACAACGGTCATTGGGATATTTACAAGAATAGAATTTGTATGACAAATAGATATAATTTTATTGGGTTTTGGATTTCCAAAGATAACCCTAAGATGAAATTATTTTTGTTAAGATATACAAAATTCTTGTAAGTGTATTTATGATAAAATAATAAGTCTCAGAATTTTGATTTGGATTGTAAAATAAATATTTTACATAATCAAAATTAAAGTCAAGAATGGACTACGGATCAAAATAATATTTGAGCCTTGAATTCTTGAAGTGTTGGGCCAAGCATGCTTTGCATTGCAAAAACATGGACAGCCCAATGAGAAATAAAAGAGGCGTCAATTATAAGTAGTTGACAAGGTCTCCTTTATTGGTTTTCCTAATTCCCATTGGATTAGTAAAACTAAACCTAATAGGGACTCTATTATTTTTATATAAATACAACATGTGCTCTACGATTTACTCAATTCTTAGGCAGCACAATTGCGGCACAACCGTGTCCTATTAAATACAAAGAAAAACAAAGTATTGAGTTTAAAAAAAGTGATGGCCGTATAGTTGATTTTTGGTTCACCACCAATCGGTGATTCTTTGCTTTGCACGTTCGCAAGGAGATTAAGGGGAATACCAAGGAAACGACGTAGGCATTCCAAGTTGGTAGAGATCAAGCCGGTGGTTCGTGCGTTCAAGAAAAGAAGAAAGCTTAGGACCTCGATTTTGAAGAGGTTGGTTAATCTCTAACTTTTTTGATGCCATGTTGTGTGTACTTGATCTTGTTTTAATAATTGCTAGGATATAAACCTAGAAGCATGCTAGGATTATTTACAAAGATTAAAACTTGATCTTGTGTGTTTGATTAACATGTTAAAATAAGATTTCAGATCAAATAAATTTTTAGAAGCATGTTAGGCAAAAACACGCTATGGCCGTAGGGCATCGTTTGTTAAATTTTGATTTATACCTATGCTACGATGATCCTAGTTAGCTTCCGCTGCGTGTCTAAAATTAGTTTTAGCAACCAACAGTGCTATGTTTCGTAAGCTAAAGAGGCCAATAGACCAAGCTATGATTCAAATTGCACAAAAACGTCAAATGCTCGTCTATGGAGGGAGTTGAGCAATTCCAAAGCATCAAAGTGGACCTTTGCACTCTATTTAGAGTTCCTAGAAGTCTAGCATGCTAATTTAGCTTTCGTGCAATGTTTCGTAAGCTAAAGAGGCCAATAGACCAAGCTATGACTCAAATTGTACAAAAACGTCAAATGCTCGTCTATGGAGGCAGTGGAGCGTTTCCAATGGATCAAAGTGAACCTTTGCACTCTAGTTAGTGTTCTTAGAAGTCTAGCATGCTAGGTTAGCTTTCGTGCAATGTTTCATAAGCTAAAGATGCCAGTAGACCAAGCAATGATTCAAATTGCTCAAAAACGCCAAATGCTCGTCCATGGAGGGAGTTGAGCAATTCCAAAGCATCAAAGTGGAGATTTGTACTCTATTTAGAGTTCTTAGTAGTCTAGCATGCTTGTTTAGCTTTCATGCAACGTTTCGTAAGGTAAAGATGACAATAGACCAAGTTATGTTTCAAATTGCACAAAAACGTCAAATGCTCGTCTATGGAGTGGGTTGAGCAATCCCAGAGCATCAAAGTGGACCGTTGGACTCTATTTAGTGTTCTTAGAAGTCTAGCATGCTAGTTTAGCTTTCGTGCAATGTTTCGTAAGCTAAAGATGCCAATAGACCAAGCTATGATTCAAATTGCACAAAAACGCCAAATGCTCTTCTATGGAGGGAGTTGAGCAATTCCAAAGCATCAAAGTGGACCTTTGCACTCTATTTAGAGTTCCTAGAAGTCTAGCATGCTAATTTAGCTTTCGTGCAACGTTTCGTAAGCCAAAGAGGCCAATAGACCAAGCTATGATTCAAATTGCACAAAAAAGTTTGTATATGGAGGGAGTTGAGCAACTCCAAAGTATCAAAGTGGACCTTTGCACTCTGTTTAGTGTTCTTAGAAGTCTAGCATGCTAGTTTTGCTTTCGTGTAATGTTTCGTAAGCTAAAGATGCCAATAGACCAAGCAATGATTCAAATTGCACAAAAACGTCGAATGCTCGTCAATGGAGGGAGTTGAGCAATTTCAAAGCATTAAAGTGGACCTTTGCACTCTATTTAGTGTTTTTAGAAGTCTAGCATGCTAGTTTAGCTTTCGTGCAATGTTTCGTAAGCTAAAGATGATAATAGACCAAGCTATGATTCAAATTGCGCAAAAACGCCAAATGCTCGTGTATGGAGGGAGTTGAGCAATTCCAAAGCATCAAAGTGGACCTTTGCACTCTATTTAGAGTTCCTAGAAGTCTAGCATGCTAATTTAGCTTTCGTGCAATGTTTCGTAAGCTAAAGAGGCCAATAGACCAAGTTATGATTCAAATTACACGAAAACATCAAAAGCTCGTCTATGGAGGGATTTGAGCAATTCCAAAGCATCAAAGTGGAGATTTGTACTCTATTTAGTGTTCTTAGTAGTCTAGCATGCTTGTTTAGCTTTCATGCAACGTTTCGTACGGTAAAGATGACAATAGACCAAGTTATGTTTCAAATTGCACAAAAAGTCAAATGCTCGTCTATGGAGTGGGTTGAGTAACTCCAAAGCATCAAAGTGGATCTTTAGACTCTATTTAGTGTTCTTAGAGGTCTAGCGTGCTAGTTTAGTTTTTGTGCAATGTTTCGTAAGCTAAAGATGCCAATAGACCAAGCTATGATTCAAATTGCACGAAAACGCCAAATGCTCGTCTATGGTGGGAGTTGAGCAATTCCAAAGCATCAAAGTGGACCTTTTGCACTCAATTTAGAGTTCCTACAAGTCTAGCATGCTAGTTTAGCTTTCGTGCAACGTTTCGTAAGCTAAGGATGCCAATAGACCAATTTATGATTCAAATTGCACGAAAACGTCAAAAGCTCGTCTATGGAGGGAGTTGAGAAATTCCAAAGCAACAAAGTGGACCTTTGGACTCTATTTAGTGTTCTTAGAAGTCTAGCATGCTAGTTTAGCTTTTGTGCAATGTTTCGTAAGCTAAAGATGCCAAGAGACCAAGCTATGATTCAAATTGCACAAAAACGCCAAATGCTCGTCTATGGAGGGAGTTGAGAAATTCCAAAGCATCAAAGTGGACCTTTGGACTCTATTTAGTGTTCTTAGAAGTCTAGCATGCTAGTTTAGCTTTCGTGCAATGTTTCGTAAGCTAAAGATGCCAATAGACCAAGCTATGTTTCAAATTGCACAAAAACGCCAAATGCTCATCTATGGAGAGAGTTGAGAAATTCCAAAGCATCAAAGTGGACCTTTGCACTCTATTTAGAGTTCCTAGAAGTCTAGCATGCTAATTTAGCTTTCGTGCAATGTTTCGTAAGCTAAAGAGGCCAATAGACCAAGCTATGATTCAAATTGCACAAAAACGTCAAATGCTCGTCTATGGAGGGAGTGGAGCATTTCCAATGGATCAAAGTGAACGTTTGCACTCTAGTTAGTGTTCTTAGAAGTCTAGCAAGCTAGTTTAGCTGTCGTGCAATGTTTCGTAAGCTAAAGATGTCAATAGACCAAGCTATGATTCAAATTACACAAAAGGTCAAGGGTTTTATTGAAAAATGACCCCTGCTAATAAATATTTTTCAAATATAACCCTTCTTTTTAAAACACCTAAATCTGACCCTTTCAGTCAAGGAAAAGACATAGACACCCTTTCACGTCATTTTATGCATTTCCCTCTCACTTGCAACCTTAGAAATGGTTTCCCTCCTAAAACCACTTCACTCTCTCTATGAAACCTCTCTCTCTTCTTCAAACCCAGTAAAACCGCTCCATCTATACCTCTTTCCTTCAAACTTTGTCACAGATCTAGTGAAATCCATATGCCCAAACTCAAATCTTCAAGGTTGAAGTGTCGCAACGTCAAATCTCCGTAAGCTGTCATAACGATGTCGCCCACAATGCCAACAAGCCTAAAGTCAGCAATGCAAGCTCCGTCTTCATTCCCGTTGAACATAGAAGTGCTCACTGACGTCGATAAGTGTCCCGCCCTTCGTACAAAATGTTTCTTTGATAAATGCCTGTTTTTTTCGTTGAGAACTATATTTGTTTTCGTTGATGTGGGACAAATTTTTCGTTGGAAACTTCATTTGTTTTCATTTAACTCAGACAATTTTTCCGTTGATAATATCACGATTTCAATTAGGGGGGTTTCTCAACCAAAGACTTTAACCATGGCTAGAAGCATAGCATAAAACATGGTTCGACCAGTCAAAATGAATAGGATGGTTACTACATAAGTTTTGCTGAATGTTTAAATGGAATATTGAGGGATGTTCGAAACTTACCTATTACAAAGTAGATGGATCATCTGCAGTCTTTATTACAACGATGGTTTCATGAGAGACGATCAATAGTTCTTGAAATGAAAGGCGAACTGATTAACTATTATGATAAAGTTTCAGAAGAAATAAGGGATAGGTATGTAACGTAATTTATTTTTCATTGTTAACATTGAGAATTTTAGTTGATGATCTATTTATTTCGTTGGGAATTTTGTTATTTTGGTTGATAAACTTTTTTATTGATAATTATCATTTTCGTTTACTACTTAAGTTTTTTCATTTATACTTTAATAGTGTTTTCGTTGACAAATGTTTTAGTTTATGTTATAATTTCGTTTAGTACTATAATTTCATCATTGATAAATAGAGTTTTGTTAAATTGACAGGGTTAGAGTCATGACTGTGGATCTATTTAACAAGTACCCATGGGATATTTTGTCCTACAAGAAAACAATTCAGTCCCTGAACAATTGTCTTGTTGTTTAAGGAGAAGAAAAATGATTATGAGTGGTACAATCTCTGGAGTTTCCCTTGGACTTTTCAATTGTTAGCTTATAAGGTTATTCCCAGTATTGCTGAACATTTTGCCAACTGTCTTGATGTAAAAAATGCTGCCCATAATGTTGAAGTGATCATCAACAAAGACACCAAAATCCAAGACAGTCAATGATTTATTGGAAGACAATGAGGTAAATATATTTTTTCTCGTTGATAGTGAGAATGTTTACGTTGTTAATGAGAATGTTTACGTTGACAATATAGATGTTTACGTTGATAATGTAAATTTTTACGTTGATGATTACCATGTTTACGTTGACAATATATTATATTTTAGTTGATAAGTGTATTATTAGGTTGATAATGATTTACAATATAGTTTATTAATTTATATGATTTTTTTCATCTTCAGGTACATGTCATTGAAATGGTTCCCACACATTCAGAGCGTGACCAGAATTATACTACTAATATAGATGAGAATGTTGAATTCATAGTGAACAAGGCAAAGAAATTTAAACAATCCAAGAATAAGCCCAAAGTTGAACCTGATGTCACTTCAGCTAAAAAGTTGGATGATACAACTGATATTTCCATAAGGCTCAATTTAATTGAGCAGAAAATTTTGGCCCTCAAATCGACTCAGAATACATACAAGAAGGAAGAGAAGAAGATTGTAGAGGAGATTGTTGAAAAAAAAACAAGAGAAAGAAATGAGGATGAAAAGAATGAAGGGATTACTTATATTGATGATCAGGAAAATGATATTGTATTTAACTGTATTTAATTTATATAACTCTAATTATTTAATTTCTATGTATGATATATTATATTTATAAATGAAAAATTAGTGACCCTAACAAATAACTATCAACGAAAACAATTATAGTAATCAACGTTACAAATAATAGTTACCAATGAAAAATTAGTGACCCTCACAAATAACTATCAACGAAAACAAATACAATAATAAACCTTACATATAATAGTTATCAACGAAAAATTAGTGACCCTAACAAATAACTATCAATGAAAACAATTACAGTAATCAACGTTACAAATAATAGTTATCAACCATAGTTCTCATAGTGCTGATGTGTTAGGGTGTAAAACAATGAGCTCACTATAAGTTTGATGGTTGTGACAATCTTGTTTGCAATGACTGCATTTTTTTTTTGATATTTGCTCACCGGAATATGATATTCAACGTTTCCTTGGTCTCCCACCTTTTCTCCTGGTTGCTGGTGGTAGCAGAACTCTCACTTCCTCAATCAACACATTAGTGTCTGTGCTAAAATAGGATTGATTGGTTCTGCGTATGTCAGTAAAAACATATCAGTATGGTAATAAGGCGACCACAAGGAAATTGTTGGTAATTTCCTAACTTTACATGCTGCAAATGTGTGGACGCAAGTTATCTGGTCAAGATCAAAAACTCTGCAGGAGCAAGTCTTGCTGGCCAAATCCACTTGTCCTCTAACATCACCGTCTTTCACAAGAAAAATATTTATACTAATAGGCTCCATAGTCATGACTCTAGCCCTGCCAATTTAACAAAAACTTTAATTATCAACCATAAAATTATAGTAGTAAACCAAATTATAACATAAACTAAATCATTTGTCGACGAAAATACTATTAAACTAACTGTAAATGAAAAAACTTAAGTAGTAAACGAAAATGATAATTATCAACAAAAAAGTTCGTCAACCAAAATACGAAATTCCCAACGAAATAAATAGATTATCAACTAAAATTCTCAACGTTATCAACGAAAAATAAATTACGTTACATACCTATCCCTTCTTTTTTCTGAAACTTTATCATAATAGTTAATCAGTTCGTCTTTCATTTCAACAATGATTGATCGTCTTTCATGAAACCATCGTTGTAATAAAGACTGCAGATGATCCATCAACTTTGTAATAGGTAAGTTTCGAACATCCCTCAATATTCCATTTAAGCATTCAGCAAAACTTAAGTAGTAACTATCCTATTCATTTTGACTGATCAAACCATGTTCTGTGCTATGCTTCTAGCCATGGTTAAAGTCTTTGGTTGAGAAACCCCCTTCATCGAAATTGTGATATTATCAACGAAAAAATTGTCTGAGTTAAACGAAAACAAACGAAGTTTTCAACGAAAAATTTGTCTCACATCAACGAAAACAAATATAGTTCTCAACGAAAAAAACAGGCATTTATCAACGAAATATTTTGTATGAAGGGCGGGACACTTATCGATGATGGTGAGCACTTCTATGTTCAACGGGAACGAAGACGGAGCTTGCATTGCTGACTTTGGGCTTGTTGGCATTGTGGGCGACATCGCTATGACAACTTACGAAGATTTGACGTCACGACACTTCAACCTTGAAGATTTGAGTTTGGGCATATGGATTTCACTAGATTTGTGACAAAATTTGAAGGAAAGATGTATAGATGGAGCGGTTTTACTGGGTTTGAAGGAGAGAGAGGTTTCATAGAGAGAGAGAAGTGGTTTTAGGAGGGAAACCATTTCTAGGGTTGCAAGTGAGAGGGAAGTGCATAAAAAGACGTGAAAGGGTGTTTATGTCTTTTCCTTGACTGAAAGGGTCAGATTTAAGTGTTTTAAAAAGAAGGGTTATATTTGAAACATGTTTATTAGCAAGGGTCATTTTTCAATAAAACCCAAAGGTCAAATGCTCGTCTATGGAGGGAGTTGGGCAATTCCAAAGCATCAAAGTGGACCTTTGCACTCTATTTAGAGTTCCTAGAAGTCTAGCATGCTAATTTAGCTTTCGTGCAATGTTTCGTAAGCTAAAGAGGCCAATAGGCCAATAGACCAAGCTATGATTCGAATTGCACAAAAAGTCAAATGCTCGTCTATGGAGGGAGTTGAGCAATTCCAAAGCATCAAAGTGGACCTTTGCACTCTATTTAGTGTTCTTAGAAGTCTAGCATGCTAGTTTTGCTTTCGTGCAATGTTTCGTAAGCTGAAGATGCCAATAGACCAAGCAATAATTCAAATTGCACAAAAACGTACAATGCTTGTCTATGGAGGGAGTTGATGAATTCCAAAGCATCACAGTGGACCTTTGTACTCTATTTAGTGTTCTTAGAAGAAGTCTAGCATGCTTGTTTAGCTTTCGTGCAACGTTTCATAAGCTAAAGATGCCAATAGACCAAGCAATGATTCAAATTGCATAAAAACATAAAATGCTCGTCTATGGAGGGAGTTGAGGAATTCCAAAGCATCAAAGTGGACCTTTGTACTCTATTTAGTGTTCTTAGAAGTCTAGCATGCTTGTTTAGCTTTCGTGCAACGTTTCGTAAGCTAAAGATGCCAATAGGCCAAGCTATGATTCAAATTGCACAAAAACGTCAAATGCTCATCTATGGAGGGAGTTGAGCAACTCCAAAGCATCAAAATGGACCTTTGCACTCTATTTAGAGTTCCTAGAAGTCTAGCATGCTAATTTAGCTTTCGTGCAATGTTTCGTAAGCTAAAGAGGCCAATAGACTAAGCTATGATTCAAATTACACAAAAACGTCAAATGCTCGTCTATGGAGGGAGTTGAGCAATTCCAAAGCATCAAAGTGGACCTTTGCACTCTATTTAGTGTTCTTAGAAATCTAGCATGCTAGTTTTGCTTTCATGCAATGTTTCGTAAGCTAAAGATGCCAATAGACCAAGCTATGATTCAAATTGCACAAAAACGTAAAATGCTCGTCTATGGAGGGAGTTGAGGAATTCCAAAGCATCAAAGTGGACCTTTGCACTCTATTTAGAGTTCCTAGAAGTCTAGCATGCAAATTTAGCTTTCGTGCAATGTTTCGTAAGCTAAAGAGGCCAATAGACCAAGCTATGATTCAAATTGTACAAAAACGTCAAATGCTCGTCTATGGAGGGAGTTGAGCAATTCCAAAGCATCAAAGTGGACCTTTGCACTCTATTTAGAGTTCCTAGAAGTCTAGCATGCTAATTTAGCTTTCGTGCAATGTTTCGTAAGCTAAAGAGGCCAATAGACCAAGCTATGATTCAAATTGCACAAAAACGTCAAATGCTCGTCTGTGGAGGGAGTTGAGCAATTCCAAAGCATCAAAGTGGACCTTTGTGTTGGATCGGATGGCACCACAAGAGAGGGGGAGAATTGAGTCCTTAGTCAATTTTAGACTAGGTCACCTCTTTTTTCAGTTTCACCCTAAGTGGAAGCTAAATTCCAAATTGAGTACTGGTGTAGATGTATATAAGTCAAGTAGAACAATCAATTTGTGCAAATCACATATAAAATCCTAATATGATTGTATGGTCTCCTAATGGCAGATTTGAGCACAAAGCAATCAAATAAGCTCAAGCAAGTCAAGGACAATTGATATAAGCAAGATAGATAACTTTAAGATCAAGAACCAAGCAAGATGATCAAGTATGTATATGTCACTTGCAAAACAAATGTAATTAGGGCACAAAATCAGATTTGACAATTAATTGAACAAGCTTGACTCTAGCAACCTAAATGATCAATTTCAAGTATGTATGATATGAGAATGCAATGCTAATTGAAATTGCTGGAAAGTAAAAGAGGCAAGAGATTTATAGTGGTTCGGCTTAACCCAAGCCTACTCCACTCCCCAAGTCCCACTTGGGAATTTCAAACACTCCACTATGGCTTGTTCAACCGAGTCAAGCGGAACTCATACAACCAGTGTTTTTGTAGCTCAAACACCAAACTTTACACACCGTGTGGTTTATAGCTCACCACACTAACTCAATCAACAAATACAAACTCAAATATGGCTCTAAGTGTAGCCGGATATGAGGTAAGTTTAGGTTCAAAGGCTGGCTCTTTTGTAGCTGGATTTGTAAGTTTATAGGGCTCAAATGAAGCTCTTGAAAAGCTGGAATGGGAATGGTAAGCACAAAACTCAGATTTGAGATTTTTGGTTGTTAGGGTTTGTGAAACTTTGAGTAGTGTAACAACCAACGAAAATCAGTTATCACAAGGCTTGAATGATGAAATGGAGATGATGAATGTAGCCTTAGAAGTGCTGGAAACCAGATTATATCACAAAGGAAAAGACTCCTGAGAATATGATGAAAATCAGATTTGAAAGGCTCAAGAGTAACAATAAAGCTTTGCTTGGCTAGTGTATATGATCTCTCTTCAAAATCAAATATGTAATCAAGGAATGAATGAGTGAAAGAATGAAAGCTTGAGAGATGAAGAACACTTAAGAGAGAAAGAGTAATTTTCGGCCAAGTCTATGCACCATAGACAAAGAGTTAATCTTTGTAGAAATTGTGGAGTGTAAGCTCATGAAATGAGGGCCATTGGATTAGATATGAAAAATATGGACCCTTGGATCAATATAGCTGTTAGAAGGCTTAGAGAAGTGTGAAAATGATTACAACAAGTCTCTCTTTGCTGGGAGGAATAATGGCCATTAGATGAGGAAGGTTTAAAGATAGCCATTGGATAAAAAGGTGTAGTGGAAAGGTTTAATCTTGAACCAATGGATCAAAAAGATATTTTGGAGGGAAGTAATGTGGACCATTGGATGAGGAAAACCTTTGAAATAAATCACCTTCCTTTGTCTCTTTCCAAAGTGCTTTTCCAGCAAACTATATCTCTTTTGTAGCAAAAGAGCTATTGAAAATGTGAGGCATTTATTGCATGTCTCCTCTTGCTTTTTGGCTTTAAATCTCTATTGTTGACTTGTAGCTCTTATTGGCTCCACTAATCCATTTCATCAAGTCCATGTCATCTGCCACGTCATCACGTCCATGTCATCTGCCACGTCAGTCTGTTGACTTTGACTCTGACCAGTAAGTCAACTTTACTTCAATTGGCTCCATTTAAGCTCCAATATATTCTGACCATGATTGACCACGAAAATGACTTTCTTAATCATGTTTGACCATGATTAAGTCTTCATTACAGTTCGGTTAAGGTCACCATGTTGATACTTGATCATCCTACACACAATTAAACTCAAGACATGCTATGTAAGCCTTGTTAGGGCTTCTTGCAATGTTAGTCCATGTTAGTTCACCAAATCAAATTCCCATGCATTTTGGGTAGGACATATAGGTCTAAGATTTCTCATGTACATTGTGGATCAAAGTTCAATCAATCATGCTTTTGTAATCACTCAAACATATATATTCAACACTTTGCACTCTATTTAGTGTTCTTGGAAATCTAGCATGCTAGTTTTGCTTTCATGCAATGCTTCGTAAGCTAAAGAGGCCAATAGACCACGCTATGATTCAAATTGCACAAAAACGTCAAATGCTCGTCTATGGAGGGAGTTGAGCAATTCCAAAGCATCAAAGTGGACCTTTGCACTCTATTTAGTGTTCTTGGAAGTCTAGCATGCTAGTTTTGCTTTCATGCAATGTTTCGTATGCTAAAGAGGCCAATAGACCAAGCTATGATTCAAATTGCACAAAAATGTCAAATGCTCGTCTATGGAGGGAGTTGAGCCATTCCAAAGCATCAAAGTGGACCTTTGCACTCTATTTAGTGTTCTTAGAAGTCGCGCATGCTAGTTTTGCTTTCGTGCAATGTTTCGTAAGCTAAAGATGCCAATAGACCAAGCTATGATTCAAATTGCACAAAAACATAAAATGCTCGTCTATGGAGGGAGTTGAGGAATTCCAAAGCATCAAAGTGGACCTTTGTACTCTATTTAGTGTTCTTAGAAGTCTAGCATGCTTGTTTAGCTTTCGTAAAACGTTTCGTAAGCTAAAGATGCCAATAGACCAAGCTAGGATTCAAATTGCACAAAAACGTCAAATGCTCATCTATGGAGGGAGTTGAGCAATTCCAAAGCATCAAAGTGGACCTTTGTACTCTATTTAGTGTTCTTAGAAGTCTAGCATGCTTGTTTAGCTTTCGTAAAACGTTTCGTAAGCTAAAGATTCCAATAGACCAAGCTATGATTCACATTGTACAAAAACGTCAAATGCTCATCTATGGAGGGAGTTGAGCAATTCCAAAGCATCAAAGTGGTACTTTGTACTCTATTTAGAGTTCTTAGAAGTCTAGCATGCTTGTTTAGCTTTCGCGAAACGTTTCGTAAGCTAAGGATGCCAATAGACCAAGTTATGATTCAAATTACACGAAAACGTCAAAAGCACGTCTATGGAAGGAGTTGAGCAATTCCAAAGCATCAAAGTGGAGATTTGTACTCTATTTAGTGTTTTTAGTAGTCTAGCATGCTTGTTTAGCTTTCATGCAACGTTTCGTAAGGTAAAGATGACTATAGACCAAGTTATGTTTCAAATTGCGCAAAAACGTCAAATGCTCGTCTATGGGGTCGGTTGAGCAATTCCAAAGCATCAAACTGGACCTTTGGACTCTATTTAGTGTTCTTAGAAGTCTAGCACGCTAGTTTAGCTTTCGTGCAATATTTCGTAAGCTAAAGATGCCAATAGACCAAGCTATGATTCAAATTGCACAAAAACGCCAAATGCTCGTCTATGGAGAGATTTGAGCAATTCCAAAGCATCAAAGTGGTTATTTGCACTCTATCTAGAGTTCCTAGAAGTCTAGCATGCTAATTTTGCTTTCGTGCAATGTCTCGTAAGCTAAAGAGGCCAATAGACCAAGCTATGATTCAAATTGCACAAAAACGTCAAATGCTCGTCTATGGAGGGAGTGAAGCATTTCCAATGGATCAAAGTGAACCTTTGTCCTCTAGTTAGTGTTCTTAGAAGTCTAGCATGGTAGTTTAGCTTTCGTTCAATGTTTCGTAAGCTAAAGATGCCAACAGACCAAGCTATGATTCAAATTACATAAAAAGGTCAAATGCTCGTCTATGGAGGGAGTTGAGCAATTCCAAAGCATCAAAGTGGACCTTTGCACTCTATTGAGAGTTACTAGAATTCTATCATGCTAATTTAGCTTTCGTGCAATGTTTCGTAAGCTAAAGAGGCCAATAGACCAAGCTATGATTCAAATTACACAAAAACGTCAAATGCTCGTCTATGGAGGGAGTTGAGCAATTCCAAAGCATCATAGTGGAACTTTGCACTCTCTTTAGTGTTCTTAGAAGTCTAGCACGCTAGTTTTGCTTTCGTGCAATGTTTAGTAGGCTAAAGATGCCAATAGACCAAGCAATGATTCAAATTGCACAAGAACATAAAATGCTCTTCTATGGAGGGAGTTGAGGAATTCCAAAGCATCAAAGTGGACCTTTGTACTCTATTTAGTGTTCTTAGAAGTCTAGCATGCTTGTTTAGCTTTCGTGCAACGTTTCGTATGCCAAAGATGGCAATAGGCCAAGCTATGATTCAAACTCCACAAAAACGTGAAATGCTCGTCTATGGAGGGAGTTGAGCAATTCCAAAGCGTCAAAGTGGTCTTTTACACTCTATTTAGGGTTCCTAGAAGTCTAGCATTGCTAATTTAGCTTTCGTGCAATGTTTCGTAAGCCAAAGAGGCCAATAGACCAAGCTATGATTCACATTGCGCAAAAACGTCAAATGCTCGTCTATGGAGGGAGTTGAGCAATTCCAAAGCATCAAAGTGGACCTTTGGACTCTATTTAGTGTTCTTAGAAGTGTAGCATGCTAGTTTTTGCTTTCGTACAATGTTTCGTAAGCTAAAGATGCCAATAGACCAAGTTATGATTCAAATTGCACAAAAACGTAAAATGCTCGTCTATGGAAGGGGTTGAGGAATTCCAAAGCATAAAAGGAGACCTTTGCACTCTATTTAGAGTTCCTAGAAGTCTAGCATGCTAATTTAGCTTTCGTGCAATGTTTTGTAAGCTAAAGAGGCCAATAAACCAAGGTATGATTCAAATTGCACAAAAACGTCAAATTCTCGTCTATGGAGGGAGTTGAGCAATTCCAAAGCATCAAAGTGGACCTTTGACTCTATTTAGTGTTCTTAGAAGTGTAGCATGCTAGTTTTGCTTTCGTGCAATGTTTCGTAAGCTAAAGATGCCAATAGACCAAGCTATGATTCAAATTGCACAAAAACATAAAATGCTCGTCTATGGAGGGAGTTGAGGAATTCGAAAGCATCAAAGTGGACCTTTGCACTCTATTTAGAGTTCCTAGAGGTCTAGCATGCTAATTTAGCTTTCGTGCAATGTTTCGTAAGTTAAAGAGGCCAATAGGCCAAGCTATGATTCAAATTGCACAAAAACGTCAAATGATCATCTATGGAGGTTGTTGAGCAATTCCAAAGCATCAAAGTGGACCTTTGCACTCTATTTAGTGTTCTTGGAAGTCTAGCATGCTAGTTTTGCTTTCGTGCAATGTTTCCTAAGCTAAAAAGGCCAATAGACCAAGCTATGATTCAACTTGCACAAAAAGGTCAAATGCTCGTCTATGGAGGTAGTTGAGCAATTCCAAAGCATCATAGTGGACCTTTGCACTCCATTTAGTGTTCTTAGAAGTCTAGCATGCTAGTTTACCTTTCGTGCTATGTTTCGTAAGCTAAAGACTCTGATAGACCAAGCTATGATTCAAATTGCACAAAAACATCAAAGTGGACCTGTGCACTCTATTTAGAGTTCCTTGAAGTCTAGCATGCTAATTTAGCTTTCGTGCAATGTTTCGTATGCTAAATATGCCAATAGACCAAGCTATGATTCAAATTGCACAAAAACGCCAAACGCTCGTCTATGGAGGGAGTTGAGCAATTACAAAGCATCAAAGTGGACCTTTGCACTCTATTTAGAGTTCCTTGAAGTCTAACATGCTAATTTAGCTTTCGTGCAATGTTTCGTATGCTAAAGATGCCAATAGACCAAGCTATGATTCAAATTGCACAAAAACGCGAAACGCTCGTCTATGGAAGGAGTTGAACAATTACAAAGCATCAAAGTGGACATTTGCACTCTATTTAGAGTTCCTAGAAGTCTAGCATGCTAATTTAGCTTTCGTGCAATGTTTCGTAAGCTAAAGATGCCAAGAGACCAAGCTATGATTCAAATTGCACAAAAACGTCAAATGCTCGTCTATGGAGGGAGTTGAGCAATTCCAAAGCATCAAAGTGGACCTTTGCACTCTATTTAGTGTTCTTAGAAGTGTAGCGTGCTAGTTTTGCTTTCGTGCAATGTTTCGTAAGCTAATGATGCCAATAGACCAAGCTATGATTCGAATTGAACAAAAACGTAAAATCCTCGTCTATGGAGGGAGTTGAGGAATTCAAAAGCATCAAAGTGCACCTTTTTACTCTATTTAGTGTTCTTAGAAGTCTAGCATGCTAATTTAGCTTTCGTGCAATGTTTCGTAAGCTAAAGAGGCCAATAGACCAAGCTTTGATTCAAATTGCACAAAAATGTCAAATGCTCGTCTATGGAGGGAGTGGAGCATTTCCAAAGGATCAAAGTGAACCTTTGCACTCTATTTAGTGTTCTTAGAAGTCTAGCATGCTTGCTTAGCTTTCGTGCAGCGTTTCGTAAGGTAAAGATGCCAATGGACCAAGTTATGTTTCAAATTGCACAAAAACATCAAATGCTCATCTATGGAGGGAGTTGAGCAATTCAAAAGCATCAAAGTGGACCTTTGTACTCTATTTAGTGTTCTTAGAAGTCTAGCATGCTAATTTAGCTTTCGTGCAATGTTTCGTAAGCAAAAGATGCCAATAGACCAAGCTATGATTCAAATTGCACAAAAACGTCAAATGCTCGTCTATGGAGGGAGTTGAGCAATTCCAAAGCATCAAAGTGGACCTTTGCACTCTATTTAGTGTTCTTAGAAGTGTAGCATGCTATTTTTGCTTTCGTGCAATGTTTCGTAAGCTAAAAATGCCAATAGACCAAGCTATGATTCAAATTGCACAACAACGCCAAATGCTCGTCTATCGAGGGAGTTGAGCAATTCCAAAGCATCAAAGTGGACCTTTGCACTCTATTCAGAGTTCAGTGAAGTCTAGCATGCTAATTTAGCTTTCGTACAATGTTTCGTAAGCTAAAGACCCAATAGACCAAGCTATGATTCAAATTGCACAAAAACATCAAATGCTCGTCTATGGAGGGAGTGGAGCAATTCCAAAGCATCAAAGTCGACCTTTGCACTCTATTTAGAGTTCCTTGAAGTCTAGCATCCTAATTTAGCTTTCGTGCAATGTTTCGTATGCTAAAGATGCCAATAGACCAAGCTATGATTCAAATTGCACAAAAACGTGAAACGCTCGTCTATGGAAGGAGTTGAACAATTACAAAGCATCAAAGTGGACCTTTGCACTCTATTTAAAGTTCCTAGAAGTCTAGCATGCTAATTTAGCTTTCTTGCAACGTTTCGTAAGGTAAAGAAGATAGTAGACCAAGCTATGATTCAAATTGCACAAAAACGCCAAATGCTCGTCTATGAAGGGAGTTGAGCAATTCCAAAGCATCAAAGTGGACCTTTGGACTCTATTTAGTGTTCTTAGAAGTCTAGCATGCTAGTTTAGCTTTCGTGCAATGTTTCGTATGCTAAAGATGCCAATAGACCAAGCTATGATTCAAATTGCACAAAAACGTCAAATGCTCGTCTATGGAGGGAGTTGAGCAATTCCAAAGCATCAAAGTGGACCTTTGCACTCTATTTAGTGTTCTTAGAAGTGTAGCATGCTAGTTTTGCTTTCGCGCAATGTTTCGTAAGCTAATGATGCCAATAGACCAAGCTATGATTCAAATTGAACAAAAACGTAAAATGCTCGTCTATGGAGGGAGTTGAGGAATTCAAAAGCATCAAAGTGCACCTTTTTACTCTATTTAGTGTTCTTAGAAGTCTAGCATTGCTAATTTAGCTTTCGTGCAATGTTTCGTAAGCTAAAGAGGCCAATAGACCAAGCTATGATTCAAATTGCGCAAAAACGTCAAATGCTCGTCTATGGAGGGAGTTGAGCAATTCCAAAGCTTCAAAGTGGACCTTTGGACTCTATTTAGTGTTCTTAGAAGTGTAGCATGCTAGTTTTGCTTTCGTACAATGTTTCGTAAGCTAAAGATGCCAATAGACCAAGTTATGATTCAAATTGCACAAAAACGTAAAATGCTCGTCTATGGAGGAGGTTGAGGAATTCCAAAGCATCAAAGGAGTCCTTTGCACTCTATTTAGAGTTCCTAGAAGTCTAGCATGCTAATTTAGCTTTCGTGCAATGTTTCGTAAGCTAAAGAGGCCAATAGACCAAGCTTTGATTCAAATTGCACAAAAATGTCAAATGCTCGTCTATGGAGGGAGTGGAGCATTTCCAAAGGATCAAAGTGAACCTTTGCACTCTATTTAGTGTTCTTAGAAGTCTAGCATGCTTGCTTAGCTTTCGTGCAGCGTTTCGTAAGGTAAAGATGCCAATGGACCAAGTTATGTTTCAAATTGCACAAAAACATCAAATGCTCATCTATGGAGGGAGTTGAGCAATTCAAAAGCATCAAAGTGGACCTTTGTACTCTATTTAGTGTTCTTAGAAGTCTAGCATGCTAATTTAGCTTTCGTGCAATGTTTCGTAAGCTAAAGATGCCAAGAGACCAAGCTATGATTCAAATTGCACAAAAACGTCAAATGCTCGTCTATGGAGCGAGTTGAGCAATTCCAAATCAGCAAAGTGGACCTTTGCACTCTATTTAGTGTTCTTAGAAGTGTAGCATGCTATTTTTGCTTTCGTGCAATGTTTCGTAAGCTAAAAATGCCAATAGACCAAGCTATGATTCAAATTGCACAACAACGCCAAATGCTCATCTATCGAGGGAGTTGATCAATTCCAAAGCATCAAAGTGGACCTTTGCACTCTATTCAGAGTTCAGTGATGTCTAGCATGCTAATTTAGCTTTCGTGCAATGTTTCGTAAGCCAAAGAGGCCAATAGACCAAGCTATGATTCACATTGCGCAAAAACGTCAAATGCTCGTCTATGGAGGGAGTTGAGCAATTCCAAAGCATCAAAGTGGACCTTTGGACTCTATTTAGTGTTCTTAGAAGTGTAGCATGCTAGTTTTTGCTTTCGTACAATGTTTCGTAAGCTAAAGATGCCAATAGACCAAGTTATGATTCAAATTGCACAAAAACGTAAAATGCTCGTCTATGGAAGGGGTTGAGGAATTCCAAAGCATAAAAGGAGACCTTTGCACTCTATTTAGAGTTCCTAGAAGTCTAGCATGCTAATTTAGCTTTCGTGCAATGTTTTGTAAGCTAAAGAGGCCAATAAACCAAGGTATGATTCAAATTGCACAAAAACGTCAAATTCTCGTCTATGGAGGGAGTTGAGCAATTCCAAAGCATCAAAGTGGACCTTTGACTCTATTTAGTGTTCTTAGAAGTGTAGCATGCTAGTTTTGCTTTCGTGCAATGTTTCGTAAGCTAAAGATGCCAATAGACCAAGCTATGATTCAAATTGCACAAAAACATAAAATGCTCGTCTATGGAGGGAGTTGAGGAATTCGAAAGCATCAAAGTGGACCTTTGCACTCTATTTAGAGTTCCTAGTGGTCTAGCATGCTAATTTAGCTTTCGTGCAATGTTTCGTAAGTTAAAGAGGCCAATAGGCCAAGCTATGATTCAAATTGCACAAAAACGTCAAATGATCATCTATGGAGGTTGTTGAGCAATTCCAATGCATCAAAGTGGACCTTTGCACTCTATTTAGTGTTCTTGGAAGTCTAGCATGCTAGTTTTGCTTTCGTGCAATGTTTCCTAAGCTAAAAAGGCCAATAGACCAAGCTATGATTCAACTTGCACAAAAAGGTCAAATGCTCGTCTATGGAGGTAGTTGAGCAATTCCAAAGCATCATAGTGGACCTTTGCACTCCATTTAGTGTTCTTAGAAGTCTAGCATGCTAGTTTACCTTTCGTGCTATGTTTCGTAAGCTAAAGACTCTGATAGACCAAGCTATGATTCAAATTGCACAAAAACATCAAAGTGGACCTGTGCACTCTATTTAGAGTTCCTTGAAGTCTAGCATGCTAATTTAGCTTTCGTGCAATGTTTCGTATGCTAAATATGCCAATAGACCAAGCTATGATTCAAATTGCACAAAAACGCCAAACGCTCGTCTATGGAGGGAGTTGAGCAATTACAAAGCATCAAAGTGGACCTTTGCACTCTATTTAGAGTTCCTTGAAGTCTAACATGCTAATTTAGCTTTCGTGCAATGTTTCGTATGCTAAAGATGCCAATAGACCAAGCTATGATTCAAATTGCACAAAAACGCGAAACGCTCGTCTATGGAAGGAGTTGAACAATTACAAAGCATCAAAGTGGACATTTGCACTCTATTTAGAGTTCCTAGAAGTCTAGCATGCTAATTTAGCTTTCGTGCAATGTTTCGTAAGCTAAAGATGCCAAGAGACCAAGCTATGATTCAAATTGCACAAAAACGTCAAATGGTCGTCTATGGAGGGAGTTGAGCAATTCCAAAGCATCAAAGTGGACCTTTGCACTCTATTTAGTGTTCTTAGAAGTGTAGCGTGCTAGTTTTGCTTTCGTGCAATGTTTCGTAAGCTAATGATGCCAATAGACCAAGCTATGATTCGAATTGAACAAAAACGTAAAATCCTCGTCTATGGAGGGAGTTGAGGAATTCAAAAGCATCAAAGTGCACCTTTTTACTCTATTTAGTGTTCTTAGAAGTCTAGCATGCTAATTTAGCTTTCGTGCAATGTTTCGTAAGCTAAAGAGGCCAATAGACCAAGCTTTGATTCAAATTGCACAAAAATGTCAAATGCTCGTCTATGGAGGGAGTGGAGCATTTCCAAAGGATCAAAGTGAACCTTTGCACTCTATTTAGTGTTCTTAGAAGTCTAGCATGCTTGCTTAGCTTTCGTGCAGCGTTTCGTAAGGTAAAGATGCCAATGGACCAAGTTATGTTTCAAATTGCACAAAAACATCAAATGCTTATCTATGGAGGGAGTTGAGCAATTCAAAAGCATCAAAGTGGACCATTGTACTCTATTTAGTGTTCTTAGAAGTCTAGCATGCTAATTTAGCTTTCGTGCAATGTTTCGTAAGCTAAAGATGCCAAAAGACCAAGCTATGATTCAAATTGCACAAAAACGTCAAATGCTCGTCTATGGAGGGAGTTGAGCAATTCCAAAGCATCAAAGTGGACCTTTGCACTCTATTTAGTGTTCTTAGAAGTGTAGCATGCTATTTTTGCTTTCGTGCAATGTTTCGTAAGCTAAAAATGCCAATAGACCAAGCTATGATTCAAATTGCCCAACAACGCCAAATGCTCATCTATCGAGGGAGCTGAGCAATTCCAAAGCATCAAAGTGGACCTTTGCACTCTATTCAGAGTTCAGTGAAGTCTAGCATGCTAATTTAGCTTTCGTGCAATGTTTCGTAAGCTAAAGAGGCCAATAGACCAAGCAATGATTCAAATTGCACAAAAACATCAAATGCTCGTCTATGGAGGGAGTGGAGCAATTCCAAAGCATCAAAGTCGACCTTTGCACTCTATTTAGAGTTCCTTGAAGTCTAGCATCCTAATTTAGCTTTCGTGCAATGTTTCGTATGCTAAAGATGCCAATAGACCAAGCTATGATTCAAATTGCACAAAAACGCGAAACGCTCGTCTATGGAAGGAGTTGAACAATTACAAAGCATCAAAGTGGACCTTTGCACTCTATTTAAAGTTCCTAGAAGTCTAGCATGCTAATTTAGCTTTCATGCAACGTTTCGTAAGGTAAAGAAGATAGTAGACCAAGCTATGATTCAAATTGCACAAAATCACCAAATGCTCGTCTATGAAGGGAGTTGAGCAATTCCAAAGCATCAAAGTGGACCTTTGGACTCTATTTAGTGTTCTTAGAAGTCTAGCATGCTTGTTTAGCTTTCGTGCAATGTTTCGTATGCTAAAGATGCCAATAGACCAAGCTATGATTCAAATTGCACAAAAACGTCAAATGCTCGTCTATGGAGGGAGTTGAGCAATTCCAAAGCATCAAAGTGGACCTTTGCACTCTATTTAGTGTTCTTAGAAGTGTAGCATGCTAGTTTTGCTTTCGCGCAATGTTTCGTAAGCTAATGATGCCAATTGACCAAGCTATGATTCAAATTGAACAAAAACGTAAAATGCTCGTCTATGGAGGGAGTTGAGGAATTCAAAAGCATCAAAGTGCACCTTTTTACTCTATTTAGTGTTCTTAGAAGTCTAGCATTGCTAATTTAGCTTTCGTGCAATGTTTCGTAAGCTAAAGAGGCCAATAGACCAAGCTATGATTCAAATTGCGCAAAAACGTCAAATGCTCGTCTATGGAGGGAGTTGAGCAATTCCAAAGCATCAAAGTGGACCTTTGGACTCTATTTAGTGTTCTTAGAAGTGTAGCATGCTAGTTTTGCTTTCGTACAATGTTTCGTAAGCTAAAGATGCCAATAGACCAAGTTATGATTCAAATTGCACAAAAACGTAAAATGCTCGTCTATGGAGGAGGTTGAGGAATTCCAAAGCATAAAAGGAGGCCTTTGCACTCTATTTAGAGTTCCTAGAAGTCTAGCATGCTAATTTAGCTTTCGTGCAATGTTTCGTAAGCTAAAGAGGCCAATAAACCAAGGTATGATTCAAATTGCACAAAAACGTCAAATTCTCGTCTATGGAGGGAGTTGAGCAATTCCAAAGCATCAAAGTGGACCTTTGGACTCTATTTAGTGTTCTTGGAAGTGTAGCATGCTAGTTTTGCTTTCGTGCAATGTTTCGTAAGCTAAAGATGCCAATAGACCAAGCTATGATTCAAATAGCACAAAAACATAAAATGCTCGTCTATGGAGGGAGTTGAGGAATTCGAAAGCATCAAAGTGGACCTTTGCACTCTATTTAGAGTTCCTAGAGGTCTAGCATGCTAATTTAGCTTTCGTGCAATGTTTCGTAAGTTAAAGAGGCCAATAGGCCAAGCTATGATTCAAATTGCACAAAAACGTCAAATGATCATCTATGGAGGTTGTTGAGCAATTCCAAAGCATCAAAGTGGACCTTTGCACTCTATTTAGTGTTTTTGGAAGTCTAGCTTGCTAGTTTTGCTTTCGTGCAATGTTTCCTAAGCTAAAAAGGCCAATAGACCAAGCTATGATTCAACTTGCACAAAAAGGTCAAATGCTCGTCTATAGAGGTAGTTGAGCAATTCCAAAGCATCATAGTGGACCTTTGCACTCCATTTAGTGTTCTTAGAAGTCTAGCATGCTAGTTTACCTTTCGTGCTATGTTTCGTAAGCTAAAGACTCTGATAGACCAAGCTATGATTCAAATTGCACAAAAACTTCAAATGCTTGTCTATGGAGGGAGTGGAGCAATTCCAAAGCATCAAAGTGGACCTGTGCACTCTATTTAGAGTTCCTTGAAGTCTAGCATGCTCATTTAGCTTTCGTGCAATGTTTCGTATGCTAAATATGCCAATAGACCAAGCTATGATTCAAATTGCACAAAAAC
Source organism: Tripterygium wilfordii (assembly GCF_013401445.1). Lineage (NCBI taxonomy): Eukaryota > Viridiplantae > Streptophyta > Magnoliopsida > Celastrales > Celastraceae > Tripterygium > Tripterygium wilfordii. The sequence continues at coordinate 64,417 of NW_024056418.1, forward strand.
GCCAAACGCTCGTCTATGGAGGGAGTTGAGCAATTACAAAGCATCAAAGTGGACCTTTGCACTCTATTTAGAGTTCCTTGAAGTCTAGCATGCTAATTTAGCTTTCGTGCAATGTTTCGTATGCTAAATATGCCAATAGACCAAGCTATGATTCAAATTGCACAAAAACGCCAAACGCTCGTCTATGGAGGGAGTTGAGCAATTACAAAGCATCAAAGTGGACCTTTGCACTCTATTTAGAGTTCCTTGAAGTCTAGCATGCTAATTTAGCTTTCGTGCAATGTTTCATATGCTAAAGATGCCAATAGACCAAGCTATGATTCAAATTGCACAAAAACGCGAAACGCTCGTCTATGGAAGGAGTTGAACAATTACAAAGCATCAAAGTGGACCTTTGCACTCTATTTAGAGTTCCTAGAAGTCTAGCATGCTAATTTAGCTTTCGTGCAATGTTTCGTAAGCTAAAGATGCCAAGAGACCAAGCTATGATTCAAATTGCACAAAAACGTCAAGTGCTCGTCTATGGAGGGAGTTGAGCAATTCCAAAGCATCAAAGTGGACCTTTGCACTCTATTTAGTGTTCTTAGAAGTGTAGCGTGCTAGTTTTGCTTTCGTGCAATGTTTCGTAAGCTAATGATGCCAATAGACCAAGCTATGATTCGAATTGAACAAAAACGTAAAATCCTCGTCTATGGAGGGAGTTGAGGAATTCAAAAGCATCAAAGTGCACCTTTTTACTCTATTTAGTGTTCTTAGAAGTCTAGCATGCTAATTTAGCTTTCGTGCAATGTTTCGTAAGCTAAAGAGGCCAATAGACCAAGCTTTGATTCAAATTGCACAAAAATGTCAAATGCTCGTCTATGGAGGGAGTGGAGCATTTCCAAAGGTTCAAAGTGAACCTTTGCACTCTATTTAGTGTTCTTAGAAGTCTAGCATGCTTGCTTAGCTTTCGTGCAGCGTTTCGTAAGGTAAAGATGCCAATGGACCAAGTTATGTTTCAAATTGCACAAAAACATCAAATGCTCATCTATGGAGGGAGTTGAGCAATTCAAAAGCATCAAAGTGGACCATTGTACTCTATTTAGTGTTCTTAGAAGTCTAGCATGCTAATTTAGCTTTCGTGCAATGTTTCGTAAGCTAAAGATGCCAAAAGACCAAGCTATGATTCAAATTGCACAAAAACGTCAAATGCTCGTCTATGGAGGGAGTTGAGCAATTCCAAAGCATCAAAGTGGACCTTTGCACTCTATTTAGTGTTCTTAGAAGTGTAGCATGCTATTTTTGCTTTCGTGCAATGTTTCGTAAGCTAAAAATGCCAATAGACCAAGCTATGATTCAAATTGCCCAACAACGCCAAATGCTCATCTATCGAGGGAGTTGAGCAATTCCAAAGCATCAAAGTGGACCTTTGCACTCTATTCAGAGTTCAGTGAAGTCTAGCATGCTAATTTAGCTTTCGTGCAATGTTTCGTAAGCTAAAGAGGCCAATAGACCAAGCAATGATTCAAATTGCACAAAAACATCAAATGCTCGTCTATGGAGGGAGTGGAGCAATTCCAAAGCATCAAAGTCGACCTTTGCACTCTATTTAGAGTTCCTTGAAGTCTAGCATCCTAATTTAGCTTTCGTGCAATGTTTCGTATGCTAAAGATGCCAATAGACCAAGCTATGATTCAAATTGCACAAAAACGCGAAACGCTCGTCTATGGAAGGAGTTGAACAATTACAAAGCATCAAAGTGGACCTTTGCACTCTATTTAAAGTTCCTAGAAGTCTAGCATGCTAATTTAGCTTTCATGCAACGTTTCGTAAGGTAAAGAAGATAGTAGACCAAGCTATAATTCAAATTGCACAAAAACGCCAAATGCTCGTCTATGGAGGGAGTTGAGCAATTCCAAAGCATCAAAGTGGACCTTTGGACTCTATTTAGTGTTCTTAGAAGTCTAGCATGCTAGTTTAGCTTTCGTGCAATGTTTCGTATGCTAAAGATGCCAATAGACCAAGCTATGATTCAAATTACACAAAAACGTCAAATGCTCGTCTATGCAGGGAGTTGAGCAATTCCAAAGCATCAAAGTGGACCTTTGCACTCTATTTAGTGTTCTTAGAAGTGTAGCATGCTAGTTTTGCTTTCGCGCAATGTTTCGTAAGCTAATGATGCCAATAGACCAAGCTATGATTCAAATTGAACAAAAACGTAAAATGCTCGTCTATGGAGGGAGTTGAGGAATTCAAAAGCATCAAAGTGCACCTTTTTACTCTATTTAGTGTTCTTAGAAGTCTAGCATGCTAATTTAGCTTTCGTGCAATGTTTCGTAAGCCAAAGAGGCCAATAGACCAAGCTTTGATTCAAATTGCACAAAAATGTCAAATGCTCGTCTATGGAGGGAGTGGAGCATTTCCAAAGGATCAAAGTGAACCTTTGCACTCTAGTTAGTGTTCTTAGAAGTCTAGCATGCTTGCTTAGCTTTCGTGCAATGTTTCGTAAGCTAAAGAGGCCAATAGACCAAGCTTTGATTCAAATTGCACAAAAATGTCAAATGCTCGTCTATGGAGGGAGTGGAGCATTTCCAAAGGATCAAAGTGAACCTTTGCACTCTAGTTAGTGTTCTTAGAAGTCTAGCATGCTTGCTTAGCTTTCGTGCAATGTTTCGTAAGCTAAAGAGGCCAATAGACCAAGCTATGATTCAAATTGCACAAAAACATCAAATGCTCGTCTATGGAGGGAGTGGAGCAATTCCAAAGCATCAAAGTGGACCTTTGCACTCTATTTAGAGTTCCTTGAAGTCTAGCATCCTAATTTAGCTTTCGTGCAATGTTTCGTATGCCAAAGATGCCAATAGACCAAGCTATGATTCAAATTGCACAAAAACGTCAATTGCTCGTCTATGGAGGGAGTTGAGCAATTCCAAAGCATCAAAGTGGACCTTTGCACTCTATTTAGTGTTCTTAGAAATGTAGCATGCTATTTTTGCTTTCGTGCAATGTTTCGTAAGCTAAAAATGCCAATAGACCAAGCTATGATTCAAATTGCCCAACAACGCCAAATGCTCATCTATCGAGGGAGTTGAGCAATTACAAAGCATCAAAGTGGACCTTTGCACTCTATTTAGAGTTCCTTGAAGTCTAGCATCCTAATTTAGCTTTCGTGCAATGTTTCGTATGCTAAAGATGCCAATAGACCAAGCTATGATTCAAATTGCACAAAAACGCGAAACGCTCGTCTATGGAAGGAGTTGAACAATTACAAAGCATCAAAGTGGACCTTTGCACTCTCTTTAAAGTTCCTAGATGTCTAGCATGCTAATTTAGCTTTCATGCAACGTTTCGTAAGGTAAAGAAGATAGTAGACCAAGCTATGATTCAAATTGCACAAAAACGCCAAATGCTCGTCTATGAAGGGAGTTGAGCAATTCCAAAGCATCAAAGTGGACCTTTGGACTCTATTTAGTGTTCTTAGAAGTCTAGCATGCTAGTTTAGCTTTCGTGCAATGTTTCGTATGCTAAAGATGCCAATAGACCAAGCTATGATTCAAATTGCACAAAAACGTCAAATGCTCGTCTATGGAGGGAGTTGAGCAATTCCAAAGCATCAAAGTGGACCTTTGCACTCTATTTAGTGTTCTTAGAAGTGTAGCGTGCTAGTTTTGCTTTCGTGCATTGTTTCGTAAGCTAATGATGCCAATAGACCAAGCTATGATTCGAATTGAACAAAAACGTAAAATCCTCGTCTATGGAGGGAGTTGAGGAATTCAAAAGCATTAAAGTGCACCTTTTTACTCTATTTATTGTTCTTAGAAGTCTAGCATGCTAATTTAGCTTTCGTGCAATGTTTCGTAAGCTAAAGAGGCCAATAGACCAAGCTTTGATTCAAATTGCACAAAAATGTCAAATGCTCGTCTATGGAGGGAGTGGAGCATTTCCAACGGATCAAAGTGAACCTTTGCACTCTATTTAGTGTTCTTAGAAGTCTAGCATGCTCGCTTAGCTTTCGTGCAGCGTTTCGTAAGGTAAAGATGCCAATGGACCAAGTTATGTTTCAAATTGCACAAAAACATCAAATGCTCATCTATGGAGGGAGTTGAGCAATTCAAAAGCATCAAAGTGGACCTTTGTACTCTATTTAGTGTTCTTAGAAGTCTAGCATGCTAATTTAGCTTTCGTGCAATGTTTCGTAAGCTAAAGATGCCAAGAGACCAAGCTATGATTCAAATTGCACAAAAACGTCAAATGCTCGTCTATGGAGGGAGTTGAGCAATTCCAAAGCATCAAAGTGGACCTTTGCACTCTATTTAGAGTTCTTAGAAGTGTAGCATGCTATTTTTGCTTTCGTGCAATGTTTCGTAAGCTAAAAAAGCCAATAGACCAAGCTATGATTCAAATTGCCCAACAACGCCAAATGCTCATCTATCGAGAGAGTTGAGCAATTCCAAAGCATCAAAGTGGACCTTTGGACTCTATTTAGTGTTCTTAGAAGTCTAGCATGCTAGTTTAGCTTTCGTGCAATGTTTCGTATGCTAAAGATGCCAATAGACCAAGCTATGATTCAAATTACACAAAAACGTCAAATGCTCGTCTATGGAGGGAGTTGAGCAATTCCAAAGTATCAAAGCGGACCTTTGCACTCTATTTAGTGTTCTTAGAAGTGTAGCATGCTAGTTTTGCTTTCGCGCAATGTTTCGTAAGCTAATGATGCCAATAGACCAAGCTATGATTCAAATTGAACAAAAACGTAAAATGCTCGTCCATGGAGGGAGTTGAGGAATTCAAAAGCATCAAAGTGCACCTTTTTACTCTATTTAGTGTTCTTAGAAGTCTAGCATGCTAATTTAGCTTTCGTGCAATGTTTCGTAAGCTAAAGAGGCCAATAGACCAAGCTTTGATTCAAATTGCACAAAAATTTCAAATGCTCGTCTATGGAGGGAGTGGAGCATTTCCAAAGGATCAAAGTGAACCTTTGCACTCTAGTTAGTGTTCTTAGAAGTCTAGCATGCTTGCTTAGCTTTCGTGCAGCGTTTCGTAAGGTAAAGATGCCAATGGACCAAGTTATGTTTCAAATTGCACAAAAACATCAAATGCTCGTCTATGGAGGGAGTTGAGCAATTCAAAAGCATCAAAGTGGACCTTTGTACTCTATTTAGTGTTCTTAGAAGTCCAGCATGCTAGTTTAGCTTTCGTGCAATGTTTCGTAAGCTAAAGAGGCCAATAGACCAAGCTATGATTCAAATTGCACAAAAGCATCAAATGTTCGTCTATGGAGGGAGTGGAGCAATTCCAAAGCATCAAAGTGGACCTTTGCACTCTATTTAGAGTTCCTTGAAGTCTAGCATCCTAATTTAGCTTTCGTGCAATGTTTCGTATGCCAAAGATGCCAATAGACCAAGCTATGATTCAAATTGCACAAAAACGTGAAACGCTCGTCTTCGGAAGGAGTTGAACAATTACAAAGCATCAAAGTGGACCTTTGCACTCTATTTAGAGTTCCTTGAAGTCTAGCATCCTAATTTAGCTTTCGTGCAATGTTTCGTATGCCAAAGATGCCAATAGACCAAGCTATGATTCAAATTGCACAAAAACGCGAAACGCTCGTCTATGGAAGGAGTTGAACAATTACAAAGCATCAAAGTGGACCTTTGCACTCTATTTAAAGTTCCTAGAAGTCTAGCATGTTAATTTAGCTTTCATGCAACGTTTCGTAAGGTAAAGAAGATAGTAGACCAAGCTATGATTCAAATTGCACAAAAACGCCAAATGCTCGTCTATGAAGGGAGTTGAGCAATTCCAAAGCATCAAAGTGGACCTTTGGACTCTATTTAGTGTTCTTAGAAGTCTAGCATGCTAGTTTAGCTTTCGTGCAATGTTTCGTATGCTAAAGACGCCAATAGACCAAGCTATGATTCAAATTGCACAAAAACGTCAAATGCTCGTCTATGGAGGGAGTTGAGCAATTCCAAAGCATCAAAGTGGACCTTTGCACTCTATTTAGTGTTCTTAGAAGTGTAGCATGCTAGTTTTGCTTTCGCGCAATGTTTCGTAAGCTAATGATGCCAATAGACCAAGCTATGATTCAAATTGAACAAAAACGTAAAATGCTCGTCTATGGAGGGAGTTGAGGAATTCAAAAGCATCAAAGTGCACCTTTTTACTCTATTTAGTGTTCTTAGAAGTCTAGCATTGCTAATTTAGCTTTTGTGCAATGTTTCGTAAGCTAAAGAGGCCAATAGACCAAGCTATGATTCAAATTGCGTAAAAACGTCAAATGCTCGTCTATGGAGGGAGTTGAGCAATTCCAAAGCATCAAAGTGGACCTTTGGACTCTATTTAGTGTTCTTAGAAGTGTAGCATGCAAGTTTTGCTTTCGTACAATGTTTCGTAAGCTAAAATGCCAATAGACCAAGTTATGATTCAAATTGCACAAAAACGTAAATTGCTCGTCTATGGAGGAGGTTGAGGAATTCCAAAGCATAAAAGGAGACCTTTGCACTCTATTTAGAGTTCCTAGAAGTCTAGCATGCTAATTTAGCTTTCGTGCAATGTTTCGTAAGCTAAAGAGGCCAATAAACCAAGGTATGATTCAAATTGCACAAAAACGTCAAATTGTCGTCTATGGAGGGAGTTAAGCAATTCCAAAGCATCAAAGTGGACCTTTGGACTCTATTTAGTGTTCTTAGAAGTGTAGCATGCTAGTTTTGCTTTCGTGCAATGTTTCGTAAGCTAAAGATGCCAATAGACCAAGCTATGATTCAAATTGCACAAAAACATAAAATGCTCGTCTATGGAGGGAGTTGAGGAATTCGAAAGCATCAAAGTGGACCTTTGCACTCTATTTAGAGTTCCTAGAGGTCTAGCATGCTAACTTAGCTTTCGTGCAATGTTTCGTAAGTTAAAGAAGCCAATAGGCCAAGCTATGATTCAAATTGCACAAAAACGTCAAATGATCATCTATGGAGGTTGTTGAGCAATTCCAAAGCATCAAAGTGGACCTTTGCACTCTATTTAGTGTTCTTGGAAGTCTAGCATGCTAGTTTTGCTTTCGTGCAATGTTTCCTAAGCTAAAAAGGCCAATAGACCAAGCTATGATTCAACTTGCACAAAAAGGTCAAATGCTCGTCTATGGAGGTAGTTGAGCAATTCCAAAGCATCATAGTGGACCTTTGCACTCCATTTAGTGTTCTTAGAAGTCTAGCATGCTAGTTTACCTTTCGTGCTATGTTTCGTAAGCTAAAGACTCTGATAGACCAAGCTATGATTCAAATTGCACAAAAACTTCAAATGCTTGTCTATGGAGGGAGTGGAGCAATTCCAAAGCATCAAAGTGGACCTGTGCACTCTATTTAGAGTTCCTTGAAGTCTAGCATGCTAATTTAGCTTTCGTGCAATGTTTCGTATGCTAAATATGCCAATAGACCAAGCTATGATTCAAATTGCACAAAAACGCCAAACGCTCGTCTATGGAGGGAGTTGAGCAATTACAAAGCATCAAAGTGGACCTTTGCACTCTATTTAGAGTTCCTTGAAGTCTAGCATGCTAATTTAGCTTTCGTGCAATGTTTTGTATGCTAAAGATGCCAATAGACCAAGCTATGATTCAAATTGCACAAAAACGCGAAACGCTCGTCTATGGAAGGAGTTGAACAATTACAAAGCATCAAAGTGGACCTTTGCACTCTATTTAGAGTTCCTAGAAGTCTAGCATGCTAATTTAGCTTTCGTGCAATGTTTCGTAAGCTAAAGATGCCAAGAGACCAAGCTATGATTCAAATTGCACAAAAACGTCAAATGCTCGTCTATGGAGGGAGTTGAGCAATATCAAAGCATCAAAGTGGACCTTTGCACTCTATTTAGTGTTCTTAGAAGTGTAGCGTGCTAGTTTTGCTTTCGTGCAATGTTTCGTAAGCTAATGATGCCAATAGACCAAGCTATGATTCGAATTGAACAAAAACGTAAAATCCTCGTCTATGGAGGGAGTTGAGGAATTCAAAAGCATCAAAGTGCACCTTTTTACTCTATTTAGTGTTCTTAGAAGTCTAGCATGCTAATTTAGCTTTCGTGCAATGTTTCGTAAGCTAAAGAGGCCAATAGACCAAGCTTTGATTCAAATTGCACAAAAATGTCAAATGCTCGTCTATGGAGGGAGTGGAGCATTTCCAAAGGATCAAAGTGAACCTTTGCACTCTATTTAGTGTTCTTAGAAGTCTAGCATGCTTGCTTAGCTTTCGTGCAGCGTTTCGTAAGGTAAAGATGCCAATCGACCAAGTTATGTTTCAAATTGCACAAAAACATCAAATGCTCATCTATGGAGGGAGTTGAGCAATTCAAAAGCATCAAAGTGGACCTTTGTACTCTATTTAGTGTTCTTAGAAGTCTAGCATGCTAATTTAGCTTTCGTGCAATGTTTCGTAAGCTAAAGATGCCAAGAGACCAAGCTATGATTCAAATTGCACAAAAACGTCAAATGCTCGTCTATGGAGGGAGTTGAGCAATTCCAAAGCATCAAAGTGGACCTTTGCACTCTATTTAGTGTTCTTAGAAGTGTAGCATGCTATTTTTGCTTTCGTGCAATGTTTCGTAAGCTAAAAATGCCAATAGACCAAGCTATGATTCAAATTGCCCAACAATGCCAAATGCTCATCTATCGAGGGAGTTGAGCAATTCCAAAGCATCAAAGTGGACCTTTGCACTCTATTCAGAGTTCAGTGAAGTCTAGCATGCTAATTTAGCTTTCGTGCAATGTTTCGTAAGCTAAAGAGGCCAATAGACCAAGCTATGATTCAAATTGCACAAAAACATCAAATGCTCGTCTATGGAGGGAGTGGAGCAATTCCAAAGCATCAAAGTCGACCTTTGCACTCTATTTATAGTTCCTTGAAGTCTAGCATCCTAATTTAGCTTTCGTGCAATGTTTCGTATGCTAAAGATGCCAATAGACCAAGCTATGATTCAAATTGCACAAAAACGCGAAACGCTCGTCAATGGAAGGAGTTGAACAATTACAAAGCATCAAAAGTGGACCTTTGCACTCTATTTAAAGTTCCTAGAAGTCTAGCATGCTAATTTAGCTTTCATGCAACGTTTCGTAAGGTAAAGAAGATAGTAGACCAAGCTATGATTCAAATTGCACAAAAACGCCAAATGCTCGTCTATGGAGGGAGTTGAGCAATTCCAAAGCATCAAAGTGGACCTTTGGACTCTATTTAGTGTTCTTTGAAGTCTAGCATGCTAGTTTAGCTTTCGTGCAATGTTTCGTATGCCAAAGATGCCAATAGACCAACCTATGATTCAAATTACACAAAAACGTCAAATGCTTGTCTATGGAGGGAGTTGAGCAATTCCAAAGCATCAAAGTGGACCTTTGCACTCTATTTAGTGTTCTTTGAAGTGTAGCATGCTAGTTTTGCTTTCGCGCAATGTTTCGTAAGCTAATGATGCCAATAGACCAAGCTATGATTCAAATTGAACAAAAACGTAAAATGCTCGTCTATGGAGGGAGTTGAGGAATTCAAAAGCATCAAAGTGCACCTTTTTACTCTATTTAGTGTTCTTAGAAGTCTAGCATGCTAATTTAGCTTTCGTGCAATGTTTCGTAAGCTAAAGAGGCCAATAGACCAAGCTTTGATTCAAATTGCACAAAAATGTCAAATGCTCGTCTATGGAGGGAGTGGAGCATTTCCAAAGGATCAAAGTGAACCTTTGCACTCTAGTTAGTGTTCTTAGAAGTCTAGCATGCTTGCTTAGCTTTCGTGCAGCGTTTCGTAAGGTAAAGATGCCAATGGACCAAGTTATGTTTCAAATTGCACAAAAACATCAAATGCTCGTCTATGGAGGGAGTTGAGCAATTCAAAAGCATCAAAGTGGACCTTTGTACTCTATTTTGTGTTCTTAGAAGTCCAGCATGCTAGTTTATCTTTCGTGCAATGTTTCGTAAGCTAAAGAGGCCAATAGACCAAGCTATGATTCAAATTGCACAAAAACATCAAATGCTCGTCTATGGAGGGAGTGGAGCAATTCCAAAGCATCAAAGTGGACCTTTGCACTCTATTTAGAGTTCCTTGAAGTCTAGCATCCTAATTTAGCTTTCGTGCAATGTTTCGTATGCTAAAGATGCCAATAGACCAAGCTATGATTCAAATTGCACAAAAACGCAAAACGCTCGTCTTCGGAAGGAGTTGAACAATTACAAAGCATCAAAGTGGACTTTTGCACTCTATTTAAAGTTCCTAGAAGTCTAGCATGCTAATTTAGCTTTCATGCAACGTTTCGAAAGGTAAAGAAGATAGTAGACCAAGTAATGATCCAAATTGCACAAAAATGTCAAATGCTCGTCTATGGAGTGGGTTGAGCAATTGCAAAGCATCAAAGTGGACCTTTGGACTCTATTTAGTGTTCTTAGAAGTCTAGCATGCTAGTTTAGCTTTCGTGCAATGTTTCGTATGCTAAAGATGCCAATAGACCAAGCTATGATTCAAATTGCACAAAAACGCCAAACGCTCGCCTATGGAGGGAGTTGAGCAATTCCAAAGCATCAAAGTGGACCTTTGCACTCTATTTAGAGTTCCTAGAAGTCTAGCAAGCTAATTTAGCTTTCGTGCAATGTTTCGTAAGCTAAAGATGCCAATAGACAAAGCTATGAATCAAATTGCACAAAAACGTCAAATGCTCGTCTATGGAGGGAGTTGAGTAATTCCAAAGCATTCTAGTGGACCTTTGCACTCTATTTAGTGTTCTTAGAAGTGTAGCATGCTAGTTTTGCTTTCGTGCAATGTTTCATAAGCTAATGATGCCAATAGACCAAGCTATGATTCAAATTGCACAAAAACGTAAAATGCTCGTCTATGGAGGGAGTTGAGGAATTCCAAAGCATCAAATTGGATCTTTGTACTCTATTTAGTGTTCTTAGAAGTCTAGCATGCTAATTTAGCTTTCGTGCAATGTTTCGTAAGCTAAAGAGGCCAACAGACCAAGCTATGATTCAAATTGCACAAAAAGGTCAAATGCTCGTCTATGGAGGGAGTTGAGCAATTCCAAAGCATCAAAGTGAACTTTTGCACTCTATTTAGAGTTCCTACAAGTCCAGCATGCTAATTTAGCTTTCGTGCAATGTTTCGTAAGCTAAAGGGGCCAATAGACCAAGCTATGATTCAAATTGCACAAAAACGTCAAATGCTTATCTATGGAGGGAGTTGAGCAATTCCAAAGCATCAAAGTGGACCTCTGCACTCTATTTTAGAGTTCCTACAAGTCCAGCATGCTAATTTAGCTTTCGTGCAATGTTTCGTAAGCTAAAGAGGCCAATTGACCAAGCTATGATTCAAATTGCACAAAAACGTCAAATGCTCGTCAATGGAGGGAGTTGAGCAATTCCAAAGCATCAAAGTGGACCTTTGCACTCTATTTAGTGTTCTTAGAAGTGTAGCATGCTAGTTTTGCTTTCGCGCAATGTTTCGTAAGCTAATGATGCCAATAGACCAAGCTATGATTCAAATTGCACAAAAACGCCAAACGCTCGCCTATGGAGGGAGTTGAGCAATTCCAAAGCATCAAAGTGGACCTTTGCACTCTATTTAGAGTTCCTAGAAGTCTAGCAAGCTAATTTAGCTTTCGTGCAATGTTTCGTAAGCTAAAGATGCCAATAGACAAAGCTATGATTCAAATTGCACAAAAACGTCAAATGCTCGTCTATGGAGGGAGTTGAGCAATTCCAAAGCATCAAAGTGGACCTTTGCACTCTATTTAGTGTTCTTAGAAGTGTAGCATGCTAGTTTTGCTTTCGCGCAATGTTTCGTAAGCTAATGATGCCAATAGACCAAGCTATGATTCAAATTGAACAAAAACGTAAAATGCTCGTCTATGGAGGGAGTTGAGGAATTCAAAAGCATCAAAGTGCACCTTTTTACTCTATTTAGTGTTCTTAGAAGTCTAGCATGCTAATTTAGCTTTCGTGCAATGTTTCGTAAGCTAAAGAGGCCAATAGACCAAGCTTTGATTCAAATTGCACAAAAATGTCAAATGCTCGTCTATGGAGGGAGTGGAGCATTTCCAAAGGATCAAAGTGAACCTTTGCACTCTAGTTAGTGTTCTTAGAAGTCTAGCATGCTTGCTTAGCTTTCGTGCAGCGTTTCGTAAGGTAAAGATGCCAATGGACACAGTTATGTTTCAAATTGCACAAAAACATCAAATGCTCGTCTATGGAGGGAGTTGAGCAATTCAAAAGCATCAAAGTGGACCTTTGTACTCTATTTAGTGTTCTTAGAAGTCCAGCATGCTAGTTTAGCTTTCGTGCAATGTTTCGTAAGCTAAAGAGGCCAATAGACCAAGCTATAATTCAAATTGCACAAAAACATCAAATGCTCGTCTATGGAGGGAGTGGAGCAATTCCAAAGCATCAAAGTGGACCTTTGCACTCTATTTAGAGTTCCTTGAAGTCTAGCATCCTAATTTAGCTTTCGTGCAATGTTTCGTATGCCAAAGATGCCAATAGACCAAGCTATGATTCAAATTGCACAAAAATGCGAAACGCTCGTCTTCGGAAGGAGTTGAACAATTACAAAGCATCAAAGTGGACTTTTGCACTCTATTTAAAGTTCCTAGAAGTCTAGCATGCTAATTTAGCTTTCATGCAACGTTTCGAAAGGTAAAGAAGATAGTAGACCAAGTAATGATCCAAATTGCACAAAAATGTCAAATGCTCGTCTATGGAGTGGGTTGAGCAATTGCAAAGCATCAAAGTGGACCTTTGGACTCTATTTAGTGTTCTTAGAAGTCTAGCAAGCTAGTTTAGCTTTCGTGCAATGTCTCGTATGCTAAAGATGCCAATAGACCAAGCTATGATTCAAATTGCACAAAAATGCCAAACGCTCGCCTATGGAGGGAGTTGAGCAATTCCAAATCATCAAAGTGGACCTTTGCACTCTATTTAGAGTTCCTAGAAGTCTAGCAAGCTAATTTAGCTTTCGTGCAATGTTTCGTAAGCTAAAGATGCCAATAGACAAAGCTATGATTCAAATTGCACAAAAACGTCAAATGCTCGTCTATGGAGGGAGTTGAGCAATTCCAAAGCATCAAAGTGGACCTTTGCACTCTATTTAGTGTTCTTAGAAGTGTAGCATGCTAGTTTTGCTTTCGTGCAATGTTTCATAACCTAATGATTCCAATAGACCAAGCTATGATTCAAATTGCACAAAAACGTAAAATGCTCGTCTACGGAGGGAGTTGACGAATTCCAAAGCATCAAATTGGATCTTTGTACTCTATTTAGTGTTCTTAGAAGTCTAGCATGCTAATTTAGCTTTCGTGCAATGTTTCGTAAGCTAAAGAGGCCAACAGACCAAGCTATGATTCAAATTGCACAAAAACATCAAATGCTCATCTATGGAGGGAGTGGAGCATTTCCAATGGATCAAAGTGAACCTTTGCACTCTAGTTAGTGTTCTTAGGAGTCTGGCATGCTAGTTAGCTTTCGTGCAATGTTTCGTAAGCTAAAGATGCCAATAGACCAAGCTATGATTCAAATTGCACAAAAAGGTCAAATGCTCGTCTATGGAGGGAGTTGAGCAATTCCAAAGCATCAAAGTGAACTTTTGCACTCTATTTAGAGTTCCTACAAGTCCAGCATGCTAATTTAGCTTTCGTGCAATGTTTCGTAAGCTAAAGAGGCCAATAGACCAAGCTATGATTCAAATTGCACAAAAACGTCAAATGCTCGTCTATGGAGGGAGTTGAGCAATTCCAAAGCATCAAAGTGGACCTTTGCACTCTATTTAGTGTTCTTAGAAGTTTAGCATGCTAGTTTTGCTTTCGCGCAATGTTTCGTAAGCTAATGATGCCAACAGACCAAGCTATGATTCAAATTGAACAAAAACATAAAATGCTCGTCTATGGAGGGAGTTGAGGAGTTCAAAAGCATCAAAGTGGACCTTTGTACTCTATTTTAGTGTTCCTAGAAGTCTAGCATGCTAGTTTTGCTTTCGTTCAATGTTTCGTAAGCTAAAGATGCCAATAGACCAAGCTATGATTCAAATTGCACAAAAACGTAAAATGCTCGTCCATGGAGGGAGTTGAGGAATTCCAAAGCATCAAAGTGGACCTTTGTACTCTATTTAGTGTTCTTAGAAGTCTAGCATGCTTATTTAGCTTTCGTGCAACGTTTCGTAAGCTAAAGATGCCAATAGGCCAAGCTATGATTCAAATTGCACAAAAACGTCAAATGCTCATCTATGGAGGGAGTTGAGCAATTCCAAAGCATCAAAGTGGACCTTTGCACTCTATTTAGGGTTCCTAGAAGTCTAGCATTGCTATTTTAGCTTTTGTGCAACGTTTCGTAAGCTAAAGAGGCCAATAGACCAACCTATGATTCGAATTGCACAAAAACGTCAAATGCTCGTCTATCGAGGGAGTTGAGCAATTCCAAAGCATCAAAGTTGACCTTTGTACTATATTTAGTGTTCTTAGAAGTCTAGCATGCTAGTTTAGCTTTCGTGCAATGTTTCGTAAGCTAAAGAGGCCAATAGACCAAGCTATGATTCAAATTGCACAAAAAGGTCAAATGCTCGTCTATGGAGGGAGTTGAGCAATTCCAAAGCATCAAAGTGGACCTTTGCACTCTATTTAGAGTTCCTAGAAGTCTAGCAAGCTAATTTAGCTTTCGTGCAATGTTTCGTAAGCTAAAGATGCCAATAGACAAAGCTATGATTCAAATTGCACAAAAACGTCAAATGCTCGTCTATGGAGGGAGTTGAGCAATTCCAAAGCATCAAAGTGGACCTTTGCACTCTATTTAGTGTTCTTAGAAGTGTAGCATGCTAGTTTTGCTTTCGTGCAATGTTTCATAACCTAATGATGCCAATAGACTAAGCTATGATTCAAATTGCACAAAAACGTAAAATGCTCATCTATGGAGGGAGTTGACGAATTCCAAAGCATCAAATTGGATCTTTGTACTCTATTTAGTGTTCTTAGAAGTCTAGCATGCTAATTTAGCTTTCGTGCAATGTTTCGTAAGCTAAAGAGGCCAACAGACCAAACTATGATTCAAATTGCACAAAAACATCAAATGCTCATCTATGGAGGGAGTGGAGCATTTCCAATGGATCAAAGTGAACCTTTGCACTCTAGTTAGTGTTCTTAGCAGTCTGGCATGCTAGTTAGCTTTCGTGCAATGTTTCGTAAGCTAAAGATGCCAATAGACCAAGCTATGATTCAAATTGCACAAAAAGGTCAAATGCTCGTCTATGGAGGGAGTTGAGCAATTCCAAAGCATCAAAGTGAACTTTTGCACTCTATTTAGAGTTCCTACAAGTCCAGCATGCTAATTTAGCTTTCGTGCAATGTTTCGTAAGCTAAAGAGGCCAATAGACCAAGCTATGATTCAAATTGCACAAAAACGTCAAATGCTCGTCTATGGAGGGAGTTGAGCAATTCCAAAGCATCAAAGTGGACCTTTGCACTCTATTTAGTGTTCTTAGAAGTTTAGCATGCTAGTTTTGCTTTCGCGCAATGTTTCGTAAGCTAATGATGCCAATAGACCAAGCTATGATTCAAATTGAACAAAAACATAAAATGCTCGTCTATGGAGGGAGTTGAGGAGTTCAAAAGCATCAAAGTGGACCTTTGTACTCTATTTAGTGTTCTTAGAAGTCTAGCATGCTAATTTAGCTTTTGTGCAATGTTTCGTAAGCTAAAGATGCCAATAGACCAAGCTATGATTCAAATTGCACAAAAACGTCAAATGCTCATCTATGGAGGGAGTTGAGCAATTCCAAAGCATCAAAGTGGACCTCTGCACTCTATTTTAGTGTTCCTAGAAGTCTAGCATGCTAGTTTTGCTTTCGTTCAATGTTTCGTAAGCTAAAGATGCCAATAGACCAAGCTATGATTCAAATTGCACAAAAACGTAAAATGCTCGTCCATGGAGGGAGTTGAGGAATTCCAAAGCATCAAAGTGGACCTTTGTACTCTATTTAGTGTTCTTAGAAGTCTAGCATGCTTATTTAGCTTTCGTGCAACGTTTCGTACGCTAAAGATGCCAATAGGCCAAGCTATGATTCAAATTGCACAAAAACGTCAAATGCTCATCTATGGAGGGAGTTGAGCAATTCCAAAGCATCAAAGTGGACCTTTGCACTCTATTTAGGGTTCCTAGAAGTCTAGCATTGCTATTTTAGCTTTCGTGCAACGTTTCGTAAGCTAAAGAGGCCAATAGACCAACCTATGATTCAAATTGCCCAAAAGCGTCAAATGCTCGTCTATCGAGGGAGTTGAGCAATTCCAAAGCATCAAAGTTGACCTTTGTACTATATTTAGTGTTCTTAGAAGTCTAGCATGCTAGTTTAGCTTTCGTGCAATGTTTCGTAAGCTAAAGAGGCCAATAGACCAAGCTATGATTCAAATTGCACAAAAACATCAAATGCTCGTCTATGGAGGGAGTAGAGCTATTCCAAAGCATCAAGGTGGACCTTTGCACTCTCTTTAGAGTTCCTTGAAGTCTAGCATCTAATTTATCTTTCGTGCAATGTTTCATATGCTAAAGATGCCAATAGACCAAGCTATGATTCAAATTGCACAAAAACGCCAAACGCTCGTCTATGGAGGGGGTTGAGCAATTACAAAGCATCAAAGTGGACCTTTGCACTCTATTTAGAATTCCAAGAAGTCTAGCATGCTAATTTAGCTTTCATGCAACGTTTCGTAAGGTAAAGAAGACAGTAGACCAAGATATGTTTCAAATTGCACAAAAACGTCAAATGCTCATCTATGGAGTGGGTTGAGCAATTCCAAAGCATCAAAGTGGACCTTTGGACTCTATTTAGTGTTCTTAGAAGTCTAGCATGCTAGTTTAGCTTTCGTGCAATGTTTCGTAAGCTAAAGATGCCAATAGACCAAGCTATGATTCAAATTGCACAAAAACGCCAAACGCTCGTCCATGGAGGAAGTTGAGCAATTCCAAAGCATCAAAGTGGACCTTTGCACTCTATTTAGAGTTCCTAGAAGTCTAGCATGCTAATTTAGCTTTCGTGCAATGTTTCGTAAGCTGAAGATGCCAATAGACCAAGCTATGATTCAAATTGCACAAAAACGTCAAATGCTCGTCTATGGAGCGGGTTGAGCAATTCCAAAGCATCAAAGTGGACCTTTGCACTCTATTTAGTGTTCTTAGAAGTTATAGCATGCTAGTTTTGCTTTCGTGCAATATTTCGTAAGCTAATGATGCCAATAGACCAAGCTATGATTCAAATTGCACAAAAACGTAAAATGCTCGTCTATGGAGGGAGTTGAGGAATTCCAAAGCATCAAAGTGGACCTTTGCACTCCATTTAGTGTTCTTAGAAGTCTAGCATGCTAATTTAGCTTTCATGCAACGTTTCGTAAGCTAAAGAGGCCAATAGACCAAGCTATGATTCAAATTGCACAAAAAGATCAAACGCTTGTCTATGGAGGGAGTTGAGGAATTCCAAAGCATCAAAGTGGACCTTTGTACTCTATTTAGTGTTCTTAGAAGTCTAGCATGCTAATTTAGCTTTCGTGCAATGTTTCGTCTGCAAAAGATGCCAATAGACCAAGCTATGATTCAAATTGCACAAAAACGCCAAACGCTCGTCTATGAAGGGAGTTGAGTAATTACAAAGCATGAAAGTGGGCCTTTGCACTCTATTTAGAGTTCCTAGAAGTCTAGCATGCTAATTTAGCTTTCGTGCAATGTTTCATAAGCCAAAGATGCCAATAGACCAAGCTATGATTCAAATTGCACAAAAACGTCAAATGCTCGTCTATGGAGAAGGTTGAGCAATTCCAAAGCATCAAAGTGGACCTTTGCAGTCTATTTAGTGTTCTTAGAATTGTTGCATGCTAGTTTTGCTTTCGTGCAATGTTTCGTAAGCTAATGATGCCAATAGACCAAGCTATGATTCAAATTGCAGAAAAACGTAAAATGCTCATCTATGGAGGGAGTTGAGGAATTCCAAAGCATCAAAGTGGACCTTTGTACTCTATTTAGTGTTATTAGAAGTCTAGCATGCTAATTTAGCTTTCGTGCAATATTTCGTAAGCTAAAGAGGCCAATAGACCAAGCTATGATTCAAATTGCACAAAAAGGTCCAATGCTCGTCTCTGGAGGGAGTGGAGCATTTCCAAAGGATCAAAGTGAACCTTTGCACTCTAGTTAGTGTTCTTAGAAGTCTAGCATGCTATTTTAGCTTTCGTGCAAAGTTTCGTAAGCTAAAGATGCCAATAGACCAAGCTATGATTCAAATTGCACAAAAAGGTCACATGCTCGTCTATGGAGGGAGTTAAGCAATTCCAAAGAATCAAAGTGAACTTTTGCACTCTATTTAGAGTTCCAACAAGTCTAGCATGCTAATTTAGCTTTCGTGCAATGTTTCGTAAGCTAAAGAGGCCAATAGACCAAGCTATGATTCAAATTGCACAAAAACGTCAAATGCTCATCTATGGAGGGAGTGGCGCAATTCCAAAGGATCAAAGTGGACCTTTGCACTCTAGTTAGTGTTCTTAGAAGTCTAGCATGCTTATTTAGCTTTCGTGCAACGTTTCGTAAGCTAAAGATGCCAATAGGCCAAGCTATGATTCAAATTGCACAAAAACGTCAAATGCTCATCTATGGAGGGAGTTGAGCAATTCCAAAGCATCAAAGTGGACCTTTGCACTCTATTTAGGGTTCCTAGAAGTCTAGCATTGCTATTTTAGCTTTCGTGCAACGTTTCGTAAGCTAAAGAGGCCAATAGACCAACCTATGATTCAAATTGCACAAAAACGTCAAATGCTCGTCTATCGAGGGAGTTGAGCAATTCCAAAGCATCAAAGTTGACCTTTGTACTATATTTAGTGTTCTTAGAAGTCTAGCATGCTAGTTTAGCTTTCGTGCAATGTTTCGTAAGCTAAAGAGGCCAATAGACCAAGCTATGATTCAAATTGCACAAAAACATCAAATGCTCGTCCATGGAGGGAGTAGAGCTATTCCAAAGCATCAAGGTGGACCTTTGCACTCTCTTTAGAGTTCCTTGAAGTCTAGCATCTAATTTATCTTTCGTGCAATGTTTCATATGCTAAAGATGCCAATAGACCAAGCTATGATTCAAATTGCACAAAAACGCCAAACGCTCGTCTATGAAGGGAGTTGAGCAATTACAAAGCATCAAAGTGGACCTTTGCACTCTATTTAGAATTCCAAGAAGTCTAGCATGCTAATTTAGCTTTCATGCAACGTTTCGTAAGGTAAAGAAGACAGTAGACCAAGATATGTTTCAAATTGCACAAAAACGTCAAATGCTCATCTATGGAGTGGGTTGAGCAATTCCAAAGCATCAAAGTGGACCTTTGGACTCTATTTAGTGTTCTTAGAAGTCTAGCATGCTAGTTTAGCTTTCGTGCAATGTTTCGTAAGCTAAAAATGCCAATAGACCAAGCTATGATTCAAATTGCACAAAAACGCCAAACGCTCGTCCATGGAGGAAGTTGAGCAATTCCAAAGCATCAAAGTGGACCTTTGCACTCTATTTAGAGTTCCTAGAAGTCTAGCATGCTAATTTAGCTTTCGTGCAATGTTTCGTAAGCTGAAGATGCCAATAGACCAAGCTATGATTCAAATTGCACAAAAACGTCAAATGCTCGTCTATGGAGCGGGTTGAGCAATTCCAAAGCATCAAAGTGGACCTTTGCACTCTATTTAGTGTTCTTAGAAGTTTAGCATGCTAGTTTTGCTTTCGTGCAATATTTCGTAAGCTAATGATGCCAATAGACCAAGCTATGATTCAAATTGCACAAAAACGTAAAATGCTCGTCTATGGAGGGAGTTGAGGAATTCCAAAGCATCAAAGTGGACCTTTGCACTCCATTTAGTGTTCTTAGAAGTCTAGCATGCTAATTTAGCTTTCGTGCAACGTTTCGTAAGCTAAAGAGGCCAATAGACCAAGCTATGATTCAAATTGCACAAAAAGATCAAACGCTTGTCTATGGAGGGAGTTGAGGAATTCCAAAGCATCAAAGTGGACCTTTGTACTCTATTTAGTGTTCTTAGAAGTCTAGCATGCTAATTTAGCTTTCGTGCAATGTTTCGTCGGCTAAAGATGCCAATAGACCAAGCTATGATTCAAATTGCACAAAAAACGCCAACGCTCGTCTATGAAGGGAGTTGAGTAATTACAAAGCATCAACGTGGGCCTGTTGCAGTCTATTTAGTTTTCCTAGAAGTCTAGCATGCTATTTAGCTTTCGTCGCAATGTTTCGTACGCCAAAGATGCCAATAGACCAAGCTATGATCAAATTGCACAAAACGTCAAATGCTCGTCTATGGAGAATGTGGAGTCATTCCAAAGCAGCAAAGTGG